>NC_142734.1:6036362-6288862 GCF_051943395.1 Hippocampus bargibanti | reverse complement strand
CCACAAACTATTGTCAAACCTAGCTACCGAAATATAAAATAGAAATGTATCACTGTAATTGTTTTTCTTAATTTTCAATTCGGTCACAATGTCATTAATTATCAATAGACTCAAGTGAAATTGGAGCATTATGATTCACAGAGCCCAATTGAGTCCATTAAGTTAACTCATTCACTGCCAGACGATGTGCAAAAAAATGTGTCAACTCCAGTGCCAGGGTTTTTGTCAGAAATTTCACTGAAATTCCAGGAGCCACAAAATATTGAGTTTTAGGACTACATAAACATTGAATACAGCGCAAGAAACCTTCGACTCTCTTGTTTCATCAGAAAAAAAGAGTTTTATCGGCACCCATGCAAGAAAAAAACAAAATCCAAACAAATTCAGAAATGGCGTTCCACGTCATATTTTCAATTCCAATTCCTGAGTAAATTTGAGAATTAATAAATGTTCATTTATTAAAAAAATAAATTGACCTGTTAATTTGACTTATTCAACTGTTTTTAACCTCTTATTAATATACTATTTTAATGTTTGCATTGATTAAGACTGTTGTTGATGGCATTGCTGTGTTGTTGACAGTATGGACAAATCCTCCACTTAACTGGCGGTGCTGCCTGGAGCATTTTCTGGCAAGTGCTGTTCAGATTTGTCAGCTCTTGCTATCGGAGAATGACACCTGCCGATTGAGGCTTTTAGCCAGGCACCTTCATTACATACTACATGGAGTGTGTGTGTGTGTGTGTGTGTGTGTGTGTGTGTGTGTGTGTGTGTGTGTGTGTGTGTGTGTGTGTGTGTGTGTGTGTGTGTGTGTGTGTGTGTGTGAGATGGTTTGCTGACTATTCCAGATTTAAATACTGTAGCAGTGTAGAAACTGACACCCCCGCCCCTGTCAGTGTGGCGTCTTTTATCCTGGAAAGAAAATCTGTCAGGCCTATGCTCAGCATGACATATTTATATTTATGTCAGTTTGTCATTCCACCACGAGTCATCATCCCATAGCACGCGCTGGAAAGGCAACAATCCAAGTGGAGGAAGTATGGGAAGGCAGTCGACGTCTTCCCCCCCCCAGACGTCATCCATTTCCACTGCAGCATGACCTTGGGAGGGAAAGCGGCTCTTCCTGATGGCTGGCCGGCCTCGGGGGTGTCTCTTTATCCTCGGTTTCCTGCTGCCTAGGCTTTAGGTGATCAACAAGCAGGATTATGGAAACAAACAGAGCTTGTTGTCTCCTTCTCCATTGACAGACAGAGCTTCATGTTGTGTATCAGCTCAGTGTGGATCTCAATTGGACCAAGGACACTTTGAGTATAAAGGTTCCCCTGAGCACATTGCATGCAGCCTTTGAGTCGGGCTTATGCTTGCAGCGTATGGCCATGGCATGGCATGGAAGCAAAGGCAGTCAAAGGCAGAGAAGATGGCAAGTCTTTGTGGCAACCATGCTGGCTACGCCGCAGTAAGACTGCTGAGCAGAGGAGGAAAACATCAAATCCCTCGCAGGGCTGGATACTGTTTGAAATGTAAATTAGGAGCCAGTGCAAGGTCTTCTGTAGTAGAAACTGGCTTCTCTTAGGGGGGATCGCTGAAATACACTTGCATTTTTTTTGACAGCTCTCGGCGTAACTGACACGCAAAATTTAATAAACCAGACAAACAAATCAACTTGTCCCTTGATTGTCCTTCCACTTCCCACCAGCATCCTGGTCAAATTCATTCATTGTGTGCAATTCATACTTGCTTTTGTTTTCACAACACCATCAATATTCATAAGGAAAGTCCCTTATTGAGCGACCCGCTTTATTTGTTCAGAGATTTTCTAGTTGATGGGGTGTCATTGCCGCCGGTGTGCTGGAGTGCGCTTGACGTCATGCGGAAATACTACCGAGCTGGTAGTATTTCGCTCGTTACCTGCGTTTGAGTCTCGGACAACAAGGCTGACTGTAGTTTTCCGTCAGCCTAGTCTGTTTGCATCTCATTCATTCAATCTGCCAAACCAAGCAAATGTTTGACAACCGTTATGATTGCTGACTGAATATACAGAGCGACTCCAAATACGACGAACTAAGTGTCTAAAAAAGAATTCATCATGCAGTTTTAGATTCCTTTTTCGCAGCTGGTCTATGTCGGACACATGAAGGGGGGCCACAGATCTTGGAAAAAAGACTTGAAGAATTAAATGATCTGTTCCCTTCAAAATCACTGGATCAAGATTTATATGACATTGCATACACCAGGCTAACATTTGATTCGTTGTGAGCTAAGGTCCGCCAGCGGTTACACTTTTATCAGAAGCTTGGAATTTGTCTGTGTAGGCTTTCAGTCGTACAGGAATGATCCATCGATGAAAATGTTTCAGGCGTCATCTGTACTTCTTTGAAGGTGTCAGACGCTTTGCTCCTCATCCGAAGAGCTTCGTCAGTGAACTAAAGTTGTGCTGATAATTGCTCTAAGGTTGGGGGAGCAGTGGACAACTCCCTGAAGCCAATCTTATTACCTCTATTGTCCTGGTTCTGGCTTTGGTTTCACCTCATTAGCATGACTCAGCCTATGTCGTATCAGGCTAAGAAGTCTGTTGCAAACATGGTCTAAATTAAACCTCCCTGAAGCTAATCTGATTAATTTAAACAGTGTTTGTTTATTTATTTATGTGCGTGTTTATTTGTCTGTTTTTTGCACTTTCACTGTTCTATCCTAGCTTGCCAAAGTTCCTGAGTTTGTGCGGAGCAAGTTAGGTTGGTACCTAGCATTGCCACTGAAGTTCCAAAGCAGTCGAGTAGCATGGAGGATGGACTACTGTTGGATTTTTGCGCACTTGAGGCGAGCGACTCACCTACTTATGCTGTCAGTAGCCATTTTCACACCGCGACAGATATGATGACATCATCAATAAATGTTGCAGTCTAAATATATACCCGTAATCCATATTCATACCTTCTGGAGTGAATTCTGCATATGCCACACATCCATTAATGTTGATTTATATATTTTTTTGGCTCAGAGGGGATCAAGCATTTTCCGTTGCTGGTCTCACTCTCTGGAATGACCTGCCACTGAACATTCAACAAGACACCTCGCTGCCCATCTTTAAAAGCCGTCTCAAAACTCACTTATACTCTTTGGCATTCGACTCACCATGATTCTGACTTGATCTTGGTTTCACTCCCTGGTGCTTCCTACTATCTCTGTGACTACTTTATTTCCTGTATATGATACCTGTCCATCTGTGTAAGCGCTCAGTCGTACAGGAGTGGTCCATCAAGGAAAAGGTTTCTTCAGCCGTCATCTGTACTTCTTTGAAGGTTTCGGATGTTTCGCTTCTCATCCAAGAGGCTTCGTCAGCAAACTTTAGTCCATGTTAGCTGTCCATGTTAAGCGCTTTGTTACGACTTCAACTGTCATTAAAGCGCTATACAAATCAATATGTATTGTGTTGTGTTTAGATATTTCTTATATGTATATATATATATATATATATATATATATATATATATATATATATATATATACACAGTAAAGTCTCGTTATATCGATATCGGATATATCGATAGTCCCGGTTATATCGATACTATTTCTATGCACTCACGGAGAAAATTACATGCAAACAGGGTCGGATATATCGATAGTCCCGGTTATATCGATATTTTTTCGGACTCCCTTGAATATCGATATAACGATACTTTACTGTATATCGTATTTCATATATCTTTAGATAGTTAGCATAGAGTCATGAAAAAGTTGTATGCATATACAGTACTATAGAATGTCGAAAAGGCACTGATACTGTCATGGAGCATGTAATTCACACAGACGGTGCTCGATTACCTATCAAAGCACCAAAAGGCAATCGCTATCAGTCCTTAGCCTGTTGAAAAAAGGTGGGTTGAGTCACAAAGAGTCAAAAAACTGTGCCAGTGACTCGCTGTGGCTGTGATAACCCCTGGACAGGGAAGCCAAAAGTCACTTTGATTATAGCCAATTAAAAAAACAAACATTGTTGATTGGTCATACGTAAACCAGAGGTGTTGCATTTGGTCAAAATAGCCCTAAAAAGATCTTAATTTGGACCTCACCAGAGCAGCTGATAGCCTCTTTGTCTTGTACTTGGAGTCTTATTGCTTCCTGTGCCCGCTGGCCGTGCTCTGTTGTTGTCTTACTGTCACTCGGTCGTCCTAAACCTGCAATGGTTTCAATAGAGTGTATTTTGTGGAGCTGCAGGTAAGGTTTGGTAACAGATGTTTATGGGATTAGTCATTCATTCTGACTAAATGACAGAATGAGGAAGGAGAGGCGCAGCTGATAGTTTGTTGATCGTCACAACTGGTCATGCAACTTGCAAGAGAGGATGCAAATACTTTCAACATAACTTGTCGGCACTTCCTTTGACTTTTTCCTGAGGTGGACAAAGCGGCTCACCCAGCGGCCTCCACTTCCACAAGCCGCAAAGGCTGCATTAGCGCCACTCCCTCTACATTGTACAAGTGTGCCAGTGGACGGGTATTTTTTTTTTTTCCCATACTGCTGAAGAATATATGTGGGATGAAAAGGTCTTGCTCTTCTTTATGATGGCGTGTCAGCTTTTTTTCCCCCTGAAAGTGATGTTATGGATTTGCAAGTTTGTGGCATGATTTCAGCGATATCTGCGGTTACAAAGCAAAGCTTGAAAAGTCTCTGTGGTCAATGCAGTCAGTGTGAGTGGAGGAATCGATGGTAGCCACACAGTTCTATTTATTTATTTATTCATTTTTCTTTCCAACCCACTTTCCATTTCCTCTTTGTGGTTATCCACTTTTTTTCCTTTAAGTCACACCTTGTTTGCACGGTTTAATAAAAAATAAATACAGTTATACACCTCAGCTCACAAACTTAATTGGGTCCTAGAAAGTGTGTGTAAGGCGAAAAGTTTGTCTGTAATTTCACATATCAAACCATTAAAAATGAGAATAATCCGTTCCCAGATCACAATAAAACATAATTTTCTACTAAATTAGCCTTAAGACTACACAAAATATACCTTATTTTATGTATAATAAATGTGCTATGGTATTGTAATGAAAGAAATAAACTATACTGTATAACAATATCATTTTATTTACCTTTATGATGGTCGTTGATGTAGTTGCCTCTTGATGATATCCGAGTGAAGTTGCCATGCTTTCTCGGCGATAATACCCTCACACACTGTCCCCTGCTAGTTGCTTTTCGTTAATCCAAATCAACAGAAGTTTTTCAACCTCTTCTCATGCCTGAGACTGTTGCTTAGACAACACATAAACACCCTTAGCCACACGTAGCGATGGTTCACTTAGCGTGCTGTACTGGGAAGCTAAGTCACAGGAACGCACACCTCGTTCATGTTTTTCGATGATCTCCTTCTTCTGCTCGACCGTAATTTTCTTTTGTGTCCTCTTCGGCTTAACACGAGCCTGTCATGGGGTCATTTTCGGTCCCGTAATTGCAAAAGTAGTCCACTCGATAAAAAAACAAATCTGCACTCAATGAAAGGGAGTGACGAAAGCTAGTCCGCCATCCACCGTGGCGCTGTGTGGTTTGGTTCATCCGCCGAAAACTAGTTCGTCTACCAAGATTATATGCTCGCGAATTTAATGTTCGTGAGGCGAAAAGTTCGTGAGCTAAAGCATTTGTAAGCTAAGGCATCACTGTAATGCAGGGGTGTCAAAGTCATTTTTTGCCGTGGGCCACATTGTAGTTATGGTTTCCTCTCGAGGGCCGTTATGAATTTGGGGAACCCATTAGAATGTTTAAATCCCTTCAAATATTACATATAGCACACAGCAAATTAATGAATAACTCGTTTTCAAATCTGAAGTCAAGAGTAATGACTTTTATTGTGGTTAACATCCAAAAATATGAAATTTTGGCTCAGATTTTAGCAATCATCATGGAATTTAACAAGTTTGATTTGCTTTTGCGGGCCGAAAAAAATGATGTGGCGGGCCGGATATGGCCCGCGGGTCTTGACTTTGACACCCGTGCTGTAATGCAATACAGTGTTTCCCGCAGAAAACCTGCAAGCCTGGTTGAAGAGTAGCTGACTGCCATGAGAATATATTTCCCTTCAGTCAGTGCACTGTACTTATATTTTTATTTCTTATTTATTCAGTTTTACTAGGCCAGTCGCGCTATATTTTTTTCCCGATGATATATTTACCCAGAAACTGTTAGGATAAATGATATCAATGTTAGAGCAAAATAATTCAAGCAGATCCTTCTTAGGTGCAATCATCACAATTGATCAGAATGTTTTAAATTCTGTCAGGAACATTTGAATGACACACGTAATTATTTAGGTGTCAATGATGCGCTTTCTCACTGTTGCAAAGTGTCAGAACAAATCAAGACGTTAGCATGAAAAACAATGTTAACAGCGGAAGCAAAATGCCTCTCAACTGTGTGTACCTTTTTCTATTAAGAGGCATAGATGTTTTCATACAATTGGCACACACATGCACCTACCGATACATGCGCACCAAATCCAGCAGACATTTAAACAGCTTCTTCCCCCAAGCCATTAACTCTTTGAACTCTTTGAACTCTTTCAACAGTAGCCAAAATGGAACTGTATAGTGCCACTTAGCAGTTTTTTTGACGACGATACTAGTGCAGCGTGTTATACCGGAAACAAATTCCTTGTGTGTTCTACATACTTGGCAATAAAGATGATTCTGATTCTGATTCTGTCCTCCCGCATAATGCTTAAGGTTACATATTTTAGCTGGCTTTTTCAGCTACTTTGCGCAGGCGCAATAAGGGCAACCAAGATTGATCTCTGGTTCAACTCTCAGAACTTACACTAAACTTGAGGTATGGCAGAATCTCCGGTGGAGATATGTCAATCATTGACACTGCTTCAGTACAGACTAAATGACTTGTCGCACGTCATAATAAGTTCAACAACAACTCACTGACAATCGTCACGTTTGTAAGTGTACTGGCCATCTTATCTCCGTCGCGCCATCTGCGTGTGCCTGGCAGCTGTCACACGGGCTGCTGTTGAACTTTGCCCCAGCAGGTCAACGGTTAACTGGAAGGTATTTTGCGATGGCCATTTACAGTCACTGATGAAGGTCTCAGTGTGCTTTATTTCATTCATCATAGTGTGTGAATTTACATGTTTTATGCTTTTGTTAAGTTTTGTTTCCAGGTTTTGCGGTGGGATGTAAGCTTGTCATTGTGCTCTATGTAAAAGCGTCACCTATACAATAGAATACAATCATTCTGATGTGTTTGCGGTAGTTGTCGCGGGAAGCTAGCGCCATGCAACAATGATATATATATATATATATATATATATATATATATATATATATATATATATATATATATATATATATATATATATATATATATATATATATATATATATATACCAACCTGTGCACAGCCTGGATTGATTACAAGAAAGCATATGACTCGATGCCACACACATGGATCAATGAATGCTTGGAGTTGTATAAGGTCAACAGGACCCTGAGAGCCTTCGTTGCAAACTCGATGAGGATGTGGAAAACCACACTTGAAGCCAATGGCAAGCCACTAACGCAAGTGTCCATCAAATGTGGCATATACCAAGGTGATGCACTCTCCCCATAGGACTGAACCCCCTCAGCCAGATAATCGCCAAGACAGGCTATGGATACCGCCTCAGAAATGGAGCTACGATCAGTCACCTCCTCTACATGGATGACATCAAGCTGTATGATCCACACAGCCAGGATCTACAGCAGTGATATCGGAATGTCATTCGGGCTGGAGAAATGTAGTCGGATGGTGACTAAGAGGGGCAAGGTAGTTCACACTGAAGGGGTCTCACTCACTCAATAGCAGACATTGAAAACAGCTACAAGTACCTTGGTATACCACAGGCCAATGGCAACCTCGAATTAGCAACAAGGAAAGCGGCTACGACCAAATACCTCCAGCGGGTGAGGCAAGTCCTCAGAAGCCAGCTCAATGGCAAGAACAAGACCCGGGCAATAAACAGCTATGCCCTGCCAGTGATCAGATACCCTGCAGGAATAATAAGGTGGCCAAAGGAAGAGATTCAGACCACAGATGTTAAGACCCGAAAACTCCTCACCATGCACGGAGGGTTCCATCCCAAGTCCAGCACCCTGAGACTGTACACAAGCCGTAAGGAAGGAGGCCGGGGACTAGTGAGTGTGAGAGCCACTGTCCAGGATGAAACATCCAAGCTCCATGAATACATCAAAGAGAAGGCTCCAACGGATAATGTACTCAGAGAATGTCTCAGTCAATGGGGAACAGAGGATGAGGTGCTGGAAGAGGGACAATCATGGGAGGAAAAGCCCCTACACGGGATGTACCACCGAACCATAGCAGAAGTGGCTGATCTCAAGAAGTCCTTCATATATGGTAAATATAGTTTTTGCTTTTTTGAATGTTGCTGGGCCGATGAAATGGGGACAGACACCACCCATGGTGGGTGAGACGAGGATTTTATATATATATATATATATATATATATATATATATATATATATATATATATATATATATATATATATATATATATATATAAAATCCTCGTATATATATATATATATGGTAAGTATAGTTTTTGCTTTTTTGAATGTTGCTGGGCCGATGACCATTTTGTGTTTGGGAGCCTTTTACTGAGCGAGTTGCTTGTTCTGTAGCCACAAAGGGACATAAGTCTTCTTGTGCCGGTTCCAAGCCCGATAAATACAGAGGGTTGTCTCAGGTAGGTATCCGACGTAAAAACTTGGCCAAAACAAACATGCGGATCAAACCTCTAAAGATGGAGGACACTGATTTGCTGTGGCGACCCCTTGAAGGGAAAAGCCAAAAGGAAAAGAAGAAGAAGATACATTCTATTTGTGATAATATTTCATTTATTATAGTACCTACGCTTGTCTGTAAAGTGTCCTTGAGAGCTTCGAACGGCGCTTAAAATGTAATTTATTATTATTATTATTATTATTATTATTATTAATAATTATATATAATAGCCACCAAAAATAAATTACCAGCAAGAATTAAGTTTGTGTCTAAAAAAAAACAACAAAAAGTGCATATGGTTAGTCATTGGACATCGTAGTCTTTGGCAAACTGCTCTTATGATATTCATTATTTATTTACTTTTTAATAAAGGTTTAACAGTGATGGGATCCTGTTCATACTGCCAAAATTGGGCGTAGCTTTTCCAGTGACACTACAGCTGGCCCGGATCAACACTGCTACGCATGTGCGTCAACCCACGCTCAGAAAATGCAGACAGTGCGGCGGGAGCCTTGGAGTATGTTTTGATCAGAGAATCATAACCACAAAAATAATACCGACTAAATTAACTGTTGACACTTTTGGTACTTAATTAATTTTTGTCGTGATTAATCAACTAATCTTGACAGCCCAAGTGTCATTGCAATGACAGTTTATAGACGTACTGAGGATTTTGCCGTAGTAGAGGTAGGTTGATGACAACGAATTTAATACGTCACTTAAAAAAGCCCTTCAGTACGGCTGTTCCTCAGTTCAAAAATGAACCCTCTCTTCAGTACTTTTTACACAGAATTCAGCATTAATTCAATTTTGAATAACGAGAAACATTGAGTTTTAGAATACATTTTAATTTTATTCCAAAGGAAAACATTTTTTGTTGTTTTCACGCACGTTTTTTGCATATTGTTTCATCCCGCTGTCTGTTTGCTTAGGTTTGCCCCACCTCAGAAATGTGCTTTGTTTGGTACAGAAATGAGTGTGGATTACCAGGTTGCTTGTTGTCATGATCTGGTTGGCGACCAACGGGGGGCGCTGTCGGCCCCGCCTGCACCTGCACAGGTGCTGGTCGTCCCGATCAGATTGGCGACCAGCGGGTAGCGACGTCAGCCCTGCCGGCAGCCTCGCAGGTGCTGGTCGTTATAATCAATGACACTTAAAAGGACACCTGGCACGATCATCCGGTGCCGATTCATTGTTTGTTTGCTGCTTGGTTGCAGCATGCATTGTGTACGTGTTTGTTTAACCTTGGCGGGCTTTTACTTTTGGTCTTCTTTTGCTACTTTGTATTTTTTCCATTCAGATCATTTTGATGTTTTACATTTTGTTCCTGCTGACTTTATTTTAATACAATTTGTCAAACAACCTCCTACTCACTCCTGCCTGCTTTTTGGGATCCGCACCCGCCATCACCACCTCGCAAACCGTGACAGATGCATGCTGCAACCAAGCAGCAAACAAACAATGAATCGGCACTGGATGATCGTGCCAGGTGTCCTTTTAAGTGTCATTGATTATAACGACCAGCACCTGCGAGGCTGCCGACAGGGCTGACGTCGCTACCCGCTGTTCGCCAATCTGATCGGGACGACCAGCACCTGTGCAGGTGCAGGCGGGGCCGACAGCGCCCCCCGTTGGTCGCCAACCAGATCATGACACTTGTTATACAAAGCCAAATGTTTCGAACATTTTACTTAATAAATTACTATTTTGTTTACTCTTTTTTTGGATGATTTCTGTACCTACACGTGCTGTTGTCCTGATTATGTGATTCATTCTGCTCCACAGGGTTGTCAAAGAAGAGATTTCTGATGACAATGCCAAGCTGCCTTGCTTCAACGGCAGGGTGGTGTCCTGGGTAAGTGACCTGATGAGACCTGATGCACGTGTGGCACGCCCGTACACGTGTGTGCATGCCTCCTAACGCATTTGTACGCCATCTATGGTACTGCCTCCGCAGAGGCTATTTTCCCCCGAACATTCTTCAGTTATGTTATTTTCTGCTCAACTGCTTAACCATCCATTGTGCAGTGGATCAATTCCTTGTGGAGAAACGAGTGCATTTGTCACTCTGTCGCTTGAGTTGCTTCCCAGTGTTGTGTAATTACCAGAGTGTCTCCAGGGGCCAATAAAGGATGTCCAATTAAATCAAGGTGTCGTGTTAGCAGAGGATTTACATTTTCGCCGCTCCACTCTCATTGAAGAATGAAGATGAGGTTAAAGCTGTGGCCTGAATTATTGATGGGCGCCATTGTGTAGCAAGCTACTCCTTAAATTTGCAGGGAGGGCATTTTTTTGTGTGTGTTTTTTGTTTTTTCACACTTACGATTCGAAATAATGGAAATCTTCTTTTGCATTTAATTTTTTGGGGGATTTAATTCAAGTGTCAAGCGCTCTGGAAACAACATTCTTCATCAAAATCCAGACCTGTATACATTTGCTTTTTTGAATGTTGCTGTGCCGATGGCCATTTTGTGTTTGGGAGCCTTATCTTCATCTTCATCTCAAGTGCATAGAGTGTCAAGAAGGGTTGTGTCGAGAAGGGCATCCGACATAAAACCTTGGCCAAAACAAACATGCGACTCAAACCTCTGAAGATGAAGGACACTGATTCGCTGTGACGATCCCTTGAAGGGAAAAGCCGAAAGGAAAAAGAATACCTTCAAAGACCATATTTTCTGGTGTATAAGGCACACCCTAAAGCCCTGATTTTTCTTGAAAAGACCATCCTGCGCCCTATACTCCGGTGCGCCTTATATGTGAAGCCATAATGAGCCACAACAGGTCTGCCAACGGCTGTCAGCAGCCACTGACTCAATTTTGCCCTGTAGAAGTCGTGCGTAACCCCAGCCTCTACTGTAGCACCTTATAATGTGGTGTGCCTTATAGAGTGATACCTCAGCTCACGAACTTAATTTGGTTCCCAGAAAGTGTGTGTAAGGCGAAAAGTTTGTCTGCCAGACATTTATTTCCTACAGAGCCCCTAAGGGGACATCGAAGAAAAAAAACAACTTTGTGAGATCTCGCAAAGAATGCGAGATCTTGCAAAGTATTACGAGATCTCGCAAAGTTGTTTTTTGTTTCTTCGACGTCCCCTTTGGGGCTCCGTAATTTCCCATAACAAACCATTAAAAATGAGAATAATTCATTTCCAGGTCCCCATAAAACATAATTGGCTACTATATAAGCCTTAAAACTACACAAAATATACCTTATTTTACGTATGATAAATGTGCTATTGTATTGTAATTAAAGAAATAAACTGTACTGTATAATAAAGTCATTTTATTTCCCTTGGTGATGGTCGTTGATGTAGTTGCCTCTTGATGATATCCGAGGGAAGTTGCTGTGCTTTCTCTGCGATAATACCCTCACACACTATCCCCTGCTAGCTGCTTTTCGTTAATCCAAAACAACAGAAGTTTTTCAATATCTTCTATTGCCTCAGACTGTTGCTTAGACAACACAGAAACACCCTTAGCCACACGTTGCAATGGTCGATTTAGCATACTGGTACTGGTATGCTAAGTCACACAAACGCACACCTCGTTTGCGTTTTTTGATGATCTCCTTCTATTCGATCGTAATTTTCTTTTGTGTCCTCCTCGGCTTAACACTAGACTGTGGTGGGGTCTTTTTTGGTCCCAAAAAAGCAAAAGTATCTACTCGATAACAAACCACGTCTGCACTGAGTGCACTTAAAGAAAGTGGGTGTGGAAAACTAGTCCGCCAGCCACGGTGTTCGACCATGTGGTTTGGTGTTCTTCCGCCGAAAACTAGTCCACCAGCCATTGTGGCGCTCCGTGTGTTTCCCGAAAACTAGTTCGTATGCCAATATTACATTCTCGCGAATTTATTCGTAAGGCGAAAAGTTCGTAAACTAAAGCGTTCGTACACTGAGGTATCACTGTATTTGGACAATTTTTATTTATTTACATATTATATTTGGAAAACTTTTTTCATTCATTGAAGGTGCACCTTTTAGTCCAGTGTGCCTTATACTTGGAAAAGGTTAGGAAATACACCATTCATTGGGGGTGCGCCTTATACTCCGGTGTACCTTATACACCGGAAAATACGGTACTTGGAATTTTAGTCGAGTTTATACCGCATTGCAGACAATTTTATTACCCTTACAATAATTATTGTCCTACTCTTTTGAGCGTGTTTAAAGTGTGTCTATTTTTGCTTGTTTGATGTGATGTGCCCCATGTATTAAAACTGGTGACGACGTAAACAATTGAGAGTTATACATGTGTAGTGCAATGTAGCACAAAAAAATGTGTTAAATGACAGTTGTACGGTCCTGACTGTAATTGATTGTTTATGTGTGTGTGCTGGATTATTTGTTGATTCTCCTTTTCTCCGTTTCTCTCCTAGTTGGTGCTTGCAGAGAGCACTCACTCTGATGGAGGATCCCAGTGCACAGAGAGCCATCCAGAGCTTCCCCCTCCTCTGGAGAGGACAGGCGGTATCGGTGACTCCCGGCCCCCTTCTTTCCAGTGAGTAGGCCGCTCCCTGCTCAACGTGTGTGCACAATTACACGTATACGTATGCGTCTTGAAGCACACACTCCTGCATGACCTTGTTACTGCAGCGTGCCCATTTGAGCTTGCCACATTGAGTCATCATCACAGAGTTGGTTGGAGATGAAGTTGCAGCGCATCTACTGTATGTGTGAATATGCCACCTCTGGTATGTGCTAAAAGGGAACTAAAGAATCATGCTCCGGGGCCACAATTAGTTGGCCATGGACTATAGAGGCGCTAGCTGGCTCTTATTTGTACAAACGATGCATATGCTGCTCTAAAATAGCCTTTGCTGCAAAACTATCTCCAGGCAGCATTAGTCTCTCAAAGCACTCAACTGTAGCTACATGATAGACGCAAGAAAATCCTGCAATGGCCAAGTACTCATCTGAGTAAAATATTCCCTTTTTTATGTCATAAACGTGAGTTTTACCTGAATTAGGTTGTATTTTTATTTATAATTACAAATTTGTAATTTTTAGGAATTTTATTTTGTGTATTTCCTTTAGTTTAATGAAAGGAGAGTAGTTTTTAGTTTCATCAAGGCACGTGACAGGATCTTAGAGGTGCATTCTTTTAGGTGGATCAGTTTTTCTTTTCCAAAGAAAAATAAGCACAGAGAAGGAAGCAAGCTGGCTCATCAAACAGTGATGCAACTAAAAATGGTATCTGATGATGGGTGGAGTTCAAATGTAATTCCTCTGCTATGTTGCAGTTCACCTATGTAGTCTCCGCAAAATTGCAGGATTTTGTATGGAGCTAAATTCCTGCCGGGTACAATCATCCTATGGCAGGAATCTATCAGGCCCTAGAGTGGAGGAAAGCAGAGCCACGGTTTGACTCACGCAGGAGCTTCTATTGGCCAAAGCTCGCCTCCAGACATTGACACACAGACTGTATAATAATAATAATAATAATAATAATAATAATAATAATGTGTATTCTATACATTGTAAAAAAAAGATTGTAAAGAGCAATACATTGGGGAAACTAAACAAATGCTAAAAAAAACATCGCAGGGACAATACTAGGGGGTCTCAATCTGCAGTACATCTGCAGATTGAGCAACCACTCAATTTGACAATAGTGAGGTTAAAATTTTTGCCAAAGAAAATAGATGGTTTGAAAGGGGAGTAGAAGAAGCCGTTTTTGTAAAACAGCAAAACCTTTCTCTAAAACGGCATGGTGGTTTAACGTTTAATTTAGACTGTGCTTACGACAGATTTCTTAGGCCGATACCACATAGGCTTAGTCATGCTAATGAGGTGAAACCAGAGCCAGGGATAGTCCAATAGAGGTAAATAAAGAGGTTAAGCTAGTAATTACCATAATTACAAAGTCCCTCTAAGTGTATATTGTAGATTCGTACCTAGTAATGTGAAATTGGGTGGTTTAATATATTTCAATACTTTAATGAACATATTACATACAGTACATATTATGTATTCTCTTAGGAATGCAACTTTATTCTCAAAGTCTAATTTCAGGTTCTCGTTCCCTCCTCAGTCATGAAAGAGTTGCATTGTCATGAGCTTTTCTCTCTTAACGGCTTCCCCTCCGTCTTTCTCGCGGGCAGGAATATTTTCTTGGCAGCCCGATGACCAACACCTGGAGAATATCGCGCCTCCTGCTAAAGGGACGGTCCACTCTAAATATAACTTGAAGGGCTGACAGTATGGGGGCTGAGAGTTGTTGTCGTTGCAGGGCCAAAGCAATCCTGTCGAGGCTCTATATTGAGAACAAGCAGGCTGCCATGTCTCGGTTGTATCTCTATCCAGCATTTGACATCCGGGCTCAAGTTTGCCCTCTGCTGTTGGAGAAACAGCTTGCCTTCCTGATGTTGTCTAACGCGACCATTACTGCCCTCATGTGGTGTAAAGCGACAGTGCACCGACTCTCACACAAATCTTCCCCCACCCTCCTGGCTTTCCCTCCCCGGTTCACCCTTTCTCTTTTTCTCTTTGAGGCTGACATGGCAAACTGAGTGAATTCCCCTCGCCGAACCTCGTCACTGTAGCCAGCCCTTCCTGCTCTCTCTAAATAGGTGGAATATGATTACCACATCATTTGGCCTTTGCGCCTTATTCATGCCGGTCACGTGCTTTCGGGTGTGAATGGCTTCATTTGATGAGCGTACAGAGTAGGTTGTTTTGTTCTGGGAGTGGACGTAAGTGATGTGCTTCTGCCTGCTAATTTGGGTGAACAGACATGAAAAGCACCCATCTCCATTTCCCAAGAGGGAGTGGGCGGACATGTGCTGCGAAAGGGGCTGTTGGTTTGATAAAAACGGGGCTGGATGTTTGTTCAACGCTGCAGTTTAGCCTTGAAAAATCTACCCCCCCGATTGAAAAACAACCTCATGGCCAGCCATCATCCCTATTTACACGTATAGCTCATAGTCACACGTCAACGGAGTGTGAGCCTCAGTTTGCATGCCCTCAGTGGTGTCATCCATCTTAGGTGAGCCAACTGCCAGCATTCCACACCGAGCAGCTTTCCTTAAAGGGTGTTTACACAGTGTCTCGATTATCATTAGCTGATTAAGAATTTGTCTCACCTTCTGTTTTTGCACAGTGAATGTGCTCATTTGTGTCTGAGAATTTGCATGGATTATCACAGTCATGCATTATGGATATGTGTGGACGAAACATGTTCACCTAAATTGGTGTAACAGACAGGTGGATAAAGTGACGGCATTTTCACCAGCCTCGAGTGCCGCCAGATTTGTGACTGAATTCCAATTTGTGCTCTAGCTCTTGCGTAGCCTTTGAAGACACCAACAACCAGGGCCTGTTCATTGCTCCGCTCACACCTGATCTACCACTGCACAATTTTGCCATTCTGTATTCCGAGTCTCTGTAAGGTTTAAAATCCTGCTGAAGACACTCTGCAGCTTGCCGTTTTGGCTTTCCTCATGACATAACCCTATTGTATGTGACTGGCTAGAGGTTGTAAATTTTAAACACGGTTCTCATATGAAATGCACATCACCTCTGAAGCTAAACACAATAAGTGTGCAGAACGCGTCCTTGTGCTCGTGTTCCGAAGTGTCAGTCCCATTAGTGTCCCTCCAACTTTACTCATTCACTGCCATTACCAAATTTAATCGAATCACTGCCATTACCAAATTTTATCGAATTGAAAATATGACATGAGCGCCATTGCCGAATTTGTTCGTGTTTTGGTTTTTCTTGCTGGGGTGCCAATAAAGCGTTGGCCATGGCCTCTGGCAATGTTTTTCCCTTCCACAAGGAGGCAGCTTTTCCCTTCTTTTTCCATGTTGGCGCTTTGTTCCAGCTTCAGCTCTTGTTAAAGCCCTATATAAACCAATATGTATGTATTGCTTTGTATTTTGGACAGCCTCCCTCATTTCAAGCTCATATAACTCACGACCATACAATTTAGGAAATAACTCTGTTTATTTTCTGATGAAAGAAGAGAGTCTAAGGTTTCTTACGCTGCATTTAATGTTTATGTAGTCCTAAAACTCAATACTCTGTGTATAATTTGATTTAAAATGACAAAGACCCTGGCACTGCAGTGGACACATTTTTTGCCCATCTGGCAATGAATGAGTTAAACTCAAGTTTTTCTGATTTTGTAGTGCCAACGCGGTAAGCAGTCGTGATGGCCTGGATACTGAGACCGGCACAGAGTCACTCCTCAGCCACCGGCGAGAACGGGAAAGAGAGCGCACGCGGAGAAGAGCTCGAGAAAACGAACGTAAGTAAATTGTTTGATTTGTCTCAGAATTTTGCATCCCCCCAACATCAACCCCGGCAAATTAGGGCCAGCCTCATGCCGCCCCCAAAAGGAAGCTTTTATAAAGTTGTGAAAGTTTCAAGTGCAATCGCAACTTCTTGGCTACTTTCAACAGCCTTTGGAAAACCACTCTGATGCCCTTACCGCACCCTGAGTTTGTGTTGGGGGAGACAAAGAACGCTTCTTTTACGAAGACAGTTTACGTACACAGTCTATGTTCTTGAGCAACTATCAACTCATGTTTGAACTGTCTGAAAAATATGCTGCATTAAAAATAATTGAGACCAAGTTCAGGTTTGCTGGTTTTTCTGGCCCTCGGCAAACATTGCGTTTTTTTTGTTTTTTTTTTGTGGCGCCATTGCAAAATAATTTGCTTGCGCTTGCTCCAACATGTTCATTCTGGCGCCTTTGACAAGCTGTGAATCAGAACGGAAAATATTGATCTCAGATATTGCACACGAGTGTTATTATTATTATTATTATTATTATTATTATTATTATTATTATTATTATGAGTGACAGCTGTCCCTTTCTGTCTTCCATCTTTCATCACAACCAATCTTTTCTAAATCACATTCTTCTCCTTCTCATATTCCAGCACTTGTGCTTGGGCTGCTTGACCATTAGAACATCTTTTGACCGTGCTTGTGATTTTCAAACAGCTTTTTTGGTCCTACAAATAGGTTAACTACAGGTACTTTTGCCAGATTTTGTGCATTGTTTTTTTTCTATTTTTCTTCAACAATTCTATCTCAAATCTCCACAACTCAGAACAATGACCAAAAGTGAGCGCTGATACTATTGGTTGCTGCTTCAAGTAATTAATACATTTTAAAGGACAGCGCAGTTGTTCTAATACAAAACATGTATATTTTCTTTCTTAACTCGTTCAATGCAATTCCCGAATTTATTCGGTAAATTAAAATAAGAAATGTGGCGTCATTCCCGAATTCGTTCGGGTTTAGTTTTTTCTTGCAGGGGAGGGGGGGTGCGTTTTAAGCTTCAGTCAGACCTCCCACGAGGGGAGGGCATTCCCCTTTTGTACACCTCATTTCAAGGTCATATAACTCCATATCCATATGATTTAGGAAATACCTTTTTTTCTGATAATAGAAGATAATCTAAGGTTCCTTACTGCTGCGTTGAATGTTTATGTAGTCCTAAAATGTAATATTCTGTGGGTTCTGCAATTTGAGTGAAAATGACACACACCCTGACACGTTTGGCAGTACGTTAAATGGAATTCAATTTAAACTATAAGGCGAAACAAAACAACAGTATAGAATATTAGATGGTTCCTGCTCAATCAGATTTTCCCCAATTTGACACCACTGCAAGACCTCTGCCAGGCGATGTACATGGAAGTACCTTGCATGCTGGGTTCGAGCGGACAGTAATTTCATCTGTGCTGTATGTCATGCATATTAGCATATTTGACAATAAAGCAGACTTTGACTTTGACTTTGAAATGAACACAGCCGTGTTCTCTAATTATCTGCTGTCGCCATGGCAACAATGGATAATATTATTACAACCCATTGAACATTTCTCTCTCCCTGTCTGTCTCTCTCTTGTTTTTGCCGTATTAGAATCATTTATTTTCCTGCAGACTTATTTTTACCATCTCTTAATAGGCCACTTGCAGATCTGCTCTGTGCATGTATGAGAAAGTGAGGTGAAACAAAAGAGCTACCAAACAAATTATTTTTCTATGACTGTGCGTAGATGAATTTTGAATAGTACTCCTTAAAACTGGCATGCATGTTTTACAAGGCTTTATGCTTCATATAACAAACACCAGGTGCCCTTTGTCCCATGTTTAACTGCTCTCGTGGGATTTGCTGGTGTTGGGGGAGGGGAACTCTAAGCATTTGCCACAATTTCTCTACAGAAAAAGACCCAGAGGGCTAGAAAAATCTGGCCCGAAATTACACATATCATGACTGCATTTATTTTGTCAATATCTAGAAACTGATCTTGGAACATGCAGAGGCTTAATTTGGTACAGCAAGCTGACAGAATCAGTTAAATACACCACATGTGATTAGCCTGCCAGAAATAGATGCTGACGCCTCTAAAACATTTTAAATTGCACAATATTTCCGCGTTTCAATCTTATTGTGGCAAAGCGCGTTGCTGTTTGATTCGCTGAGTGTTGGATTGGATTAGCCTTTATAAGTCTCACAGGGGAGGAATTTACATTTCACGGCAGCAAAGTTATGGAAGGAAAAGGAAAGGAAAACAGAAGTAGAAAAATTTAATACAGGAGCTGCTGGAAGGCAGCCACTCTCGCGGCGCCATCTTGAAGTCAAAAGAACAAAATAATAAAACACAAAGACACAGTCATTCAATGTGAAGCACTTTCTGCACCCTCTTTGTTGCATGAAGCAGTTCTTGATGAAAGACGAGAGGATCAAAGCGTCCTTTTCACCAGTGAATCAGGGACGTCTTGGTGATTTGTGCAGGTCTGCTACAAACTAAATGTTGAAAGCAAACACGAAGCTGTAGCATCTATTGATGAAAGAGATTGTGTCACATCTCCTATCCCACGTAAATCCGCTTCAATTCCAAGCCGCGACTATTCCACATATGCATCGACGTTCTGCGCTGATGCTCCTTTCTTCTCATCACAGATTCTTCAATCCATGCATCCCTGTCTCCAATCATTTTGTTCCAAGTTATAAATGGTCCAAGTCAAGGCTTTGTATGCTGCTTTCTAATAGTTTAAACTGAACAGCTGGTAGCCAAGGAGAGTTCCTTACCCATAATGCACCGTACGACTTGGAGATCTGCAAATAGTTCATTGTTTTGTTGTTTTTTTTTTTTTTTTTTTTTTTTTTGGGGGGGGGGGGTGTTCTCGTACACAGAGGCTGGATTTTCTGCTAATTAAATGGAACCGGGAGTTTAGCTGGTTGTTTCCCTAGGTAGAGTTGTGCAGCTCTGATAAATCACAAAAGCAAGTAAAGTCAATGTGATTTGCATTGACTGACCAAATGCAACCACAATCCCACGGCCTGGATGTGAAGCCATAACAAAAACCACAGTCGAAGCCTCGCCGCCTACAGCGTTGGCAGTAGGAATTCCCCGGTCACCTTATACACCCGCTCCAAGTGATGCTGTCACAGAACTCAATGCAGTTTGAGAGATGATCGCTTGAACCTGTTGAGCCAGCGATCATATGCTCTGACTTTTCTGTCTGGGCTAGAGTGTTTTGAGAGGAATAATGTCATTGAAACTTTTGCAGGCCTTTGGAACAGGTGCTGGACCCTCAGGGTCCATGGAGCTTGGTGAAGGGATTTGATCTGTTCCAAGGCCAGCAGGTGATCTGCATTTCTGATATTGCCATCGGGCGGTGAGCATGTGTAGACGTGAGGTGTGTTAGCTTGTGTTACCATATTGAAACAGTCTCTCAGAAACAGCTGTCATCCAAAATAGAGGTAAAAAAGCGAAAACACGCAGAGGATGATTTCAACCGAGACGGCAACTCCTCTTTGTAAAGCTCGTTTTACCTTGTTGCGCTCTGATTGGACGGAGGCAGATTAGCTGCCGTCCTATAGTTGTGTGTGTGATGAGAAGTGGCATGTATGCAACACTCGGTCCTGGCCTTTCAGATTGTCAGCACGTAGGATAAAAGGTCGCTCTTGGCTGTGGTGAGACACCTTTCTTGTTATTGTTGTTATTTGTTCTGTGTCCCTCGCAAGAGTGATTATTTTGACTGTTGAATGTCACAACTTGAATGTTGATTCCTTTAAATTGGTCTTAAATGGCAACATCCTTGATTATTTTTTATTGTATTGTAGAAAGCAGTGGCGGGCCGTGGATTTCATTGCTTGGCCTTCAGTAGTGCTATGTCTGAATCAATCCCGACTGAAAAAAAGTGTCGTGTGATTCACTACAAGTCCACTAGAGGCTACCATTAGCCGGGAAATAACTGAACAACCTTTCTTTATGATTTTTTTCTGAAAAAAGTCCGTCTTGAAAATGGCTTTAACACTAAATCTGCAACCAAATCCATTTTTTCTCCTCCTTCAGCCATTGTGGGTTGACAAAACTGCTGTTAAAGCAACACAATATATTTGCTTATGCAACTCGATACCGATACAATGTGCTCGCTCTGGCCAGTATACGATTATCACTTCACGTCTAGTTATACTATGATTGGCTAGCGACTAGCCAATCATGTGACTAGTCAATCATAGTTTGTGAAAACTATGTGGCCAGGCCTTGGGTTCCCAACTCGAAATGTGATCGGTTAGATCAACAGTTTGGTCGACATATTTGATGCAACAGGGCCCGTAGAACTGATTGTGAAGGCGTCCAGGTAGACTTCTGACCCTGGTTACAAATGATGGCTGAAATGCGGTTGGTTAAATGCTTAAATACAAAAACACATGTCTGGAAGCAGCGCAACAGAGGAAAAGTAGTAAAAGGAAGCTGAAAAACAATTTGGGATTATTTAAAAATAATTTATGGACAAAATATATTGAATTCGGATATTTTTAGGCTAGCAGAGAAGGTCTTGCAGGCGCTGACGGCCCGCCACTGGTGGAAAGTAAGTTGACAGCAAAGCTTTTTTTTCTGGAGTAGCCATCATTGGAATGAGTGGGTCTCTTGGACTTTTCTTGCGACTCCATATGCTGCTTCCTCTATTTTAGATGGACTGTCAAGGTAGAGCAGCAGCACGCAGATAAATGGATGGCTATCTGGAGCGCCGGGGAGTGAGTGCGCGAGAACAAACGTGAGGCCATGGCTGTGAGGATGTTGGCTCAAACTCCCCTTTTGTGAGGCGCACCTTGTTGCGATGGGAGCGACCACATTGCTGGAATGTTTTGCCAGAGCTCGGCAGATGTGCTCTCTGCCTCGCCCTCTCGGCCTAAGCAGAGCGCTACAGCCGACACGCTGTTACCCGGAGGCGCCCCCAACCCAACGCCGGCAGTGTATGTGTGCTGCGTGTGATTACTTGCAGCGTACTGTCTCTGTTTCTAGATCCCACCACCTCAAAACATGTACTGTATTTTCCAGTGTATAAGGAGCACCTGAGTATAAGGCGCACCCCCAATCAATGGTGTCTTTTCAAACTTTTTCCGTATATAGAGTGCACTGAACTATAAGGCGCACCTTCAATGAATGAAAACAATCCAACTACAATATATAAATATATAATATAATATAATATAATATAATATAATATAATATAATATAATATAATATATAAATATATAAAACATATCCAAATATAAGGCACATAACATAAGGCGCTACAGAAGATGTTGGAGTTACGCATGCTTTTTTCTACAGGGGGGAATGGAATTGGTGGCTGCTGACAGTCGTCGTGAGACCTGTTGTGGCTCAATATTACTTCACATATAAAGCGCACCAGCATATAAGGCGCAGGATCATCTTTTGAAGAAAATCAAGGGTTTTGTGTGCGCCTTAAACACCGGAAAATATGGGACTGTATCTTTTTCCACCCAAGTACATCTTTTGGATTTCTGATGGAGAATTCTGATGGGCAATGATGATCATTGTTGCCATTTCGAGTCAGAATCGTGTCAAACATTTTGGTGACCCCAACAACTCGGATGGCGGCGCAATATTCAAAACAGTGCTCCGTGTTGTCATGCAATTGTAATTTTTTGCAAACATTAATCACAATGACGAAGTTTGATACCTCTCAGAGGGAATTACCGTATTTTCCGGTGAAGAAGGTGCACCGGAGTATTAGGCGCACCCCCAATGAAGGTGTATATTAAAATATTTTCCATATATACAGTGCACCAGAGTATAAGGCATACCTTAAATGAATGAAAAAACGATTTACAAATATAATATAGGAATATATTACTGTATTGTCTGGTGTATAAGGCACACCAGAGTATAAGGTGTACCCCCAATGAATGGTGTATTTTCAAACATTTTCCATATATAAGGCACACCACATTGTAAGGCGCTACAGTAGATGGTGGGGTTACGCATTAATTCTTCTACAGGAGTAAATTGAGTCAGTGGCTGCTACCAGTAGTTGCGAGACCTGTTGTGGCTCAATATTACTTCACGTATAAGGTGCACCTGTGTATGAGGCACAGGACCGTCTTTGGAAGAAAATCAAGGCTTTTGGGTGTGCCTTAGACACCGGAAAATACAGTACAAGTGTTCACTTGTGACCAATTTGAAGATAATAGATACAGCAAGTCCTGAAGAATGAATAACTGTGTATTTGTGTTGTCATATTATTCGTTATTTTTGTTGTTTTTTTTCCCAAGATGGCGGCGCGTGAACACGCAGCGGCTCCCCTCTCCCGGCAAATTGGCGTTTTCATGTTTATTATGTTTGTTAAAGTCATTATAAGTGCCTTGCACACTGGGTCTGAGAGGGCAGTAATTTAATCTGTGCTGTATGTCATGCATATTAGCATATTTGACAATAAAGCTGACTTTGACTTGACTTGCCTTTGATAATACAGCTAATGTGTTGATGAAGCTCCTGTTGCAACCACACTCACTCCCTCTTACTTGTCTCCAGTCCCTCGCATCAACGGTCACTCTAAATCCGAGCGCACTGTGAGGGATTCGGCCATGGGTTACGACAGCCCCTCCGTCATGAGCAGCGAACTGGAGTCCAGCTCGTTTGTCGACAGTGAAGACGACGACGCAAGCAGGTAAGCTCGGTCTCAACTGTGCCATTTCGCTACTGGAACATCTCCTTTGTTTGTATTCCTGAAATGGTACATGACCGCCATTTCGATAGATACAAAATACAATCAAAATCATATATATTGTAGCCAGCATTGCGCCAAAGAAATAAAAAGTAATGCAAGTAATCATATGATAACAAAATCGGCTAATCTGTGAATTGGTGAATTTAAAACCAATATGAGAGACAAACATTGAGTTTTTTTTAAGTACAATGAAAACACAATGAAAAGTCAAATCAGCACATGTTTATCTTGAATAATTTGACATCTAACATGGAAATCTTTGAATTGAAATCACATTCTTGCGTCATTTTTTTAGGCTCAGTAGCTCCACAGAACACAGCACCTCCTCACAGCTGATGCGCAGGCACAAGCTCCGCCGACGGAGACACAAAGTGTCCAAAATAGACCGGGTGAGTGCCTCAAAAACATATTGCTGCTGAAATTGGCTGCGACGTTGAGCGTGACACGCAAATGAGCCAACTTTGTGATATTGACTTGATGTCACCAGGAGTTACTTGCCAAATGCATCACATGTATCATCCTTCTGCCTTTGCAGTCTTCCTCCTTCAGCAGCATCACAGACTCCACCATGAGCCTCAACATCATCACCGTCACACTTAACATGGGTAAGTCCTCCATTTTAGTAATCATAGTTATGTTTGATTATTCTGACACAGTTCCCAAGGAAAAACAAAATTGCATATACTGTATATAGACACTCCCCACTTACGAACACCCGAGATACGACGTTATGGTACATACGAACATTTTTGGGGGTACAATTTGTTGAAAAATGTTCGGACATAGATACTGTAAGTTAGATTTTGTATTGCGTGCCTTTTTGCGGCCGAGCTCGCTCGTGATTGGCTGCGTACTGTGCTTCACGCACATGCACGCACACAGACACATTGGAGGTTGGATGTTTATGCAACGGACACCAAGGCCCCGATCCACGAAACTCGCTTACGATTGGCTGCGTACAGTATGTGGGCGGGGAAGAAATCCCTTTTCCCAGTTGACGCTCCGAAGAGGAAGCAAATGGCGATGCATAACAAAAAGTAATGGCACGTAATTCGGTAATTACGTGCCAGCAGCTTCAGTAATGGCTTACTGAAGACCCAAGGATATATGTCGTCGTAATGCAGTCGGTGTGAATTTATTTTAAGACTGTTAGAGTGTCTGTGTTTTATACTTCGTCGTTCAGTGCTTGACTTTAATATACACTCCATACAAAATATAGCACTGAAGCAACATACGATCAAATTCATCTTACAAACGACCGCTCGGAACGTATCTCGTTCGTAAAGTGGGGAGCGTTTGTATTAAAACCCGGGAAAAAAATGGCGCCTCAAAATGGGGAAAATGTTCCTTAACTAAGCCATTTATTTGTTAAAATACTTCTCAAAGAAAAAGTGATTGAATGCCTCGAGGTATCTGCATTCCCATTTTCTTCTCATGGACTGTCTCGACAGTGATATACTGTACCACTCAAATGTTCCTCTCTGTGTGTCGCCCAACAGAGAAGTACAACTTTCTGGGCATCAGCATCGTGGGGCAGAGTAACGACCGCGGAGACGGCGGCATCTATATCGGCTCCATCATGAAGGGCGGAGCTGTGGCTGCTGACGGCAGGATAGAACCTGGAGACATGCTCCTGCAGGTACACCCTTATTGTCTACCTTTCATCAGAAGAAGTGACACAGATTTAGATGTGTCACATGTAAAAATAGAGCACGGCTCTTGAGGAGGTCATAGTAATTCTTTTTATTTCTATTTTTGCCTTCTTCTAATTTGCATGTTGCGTGGGTTGGTTCTTTTTTTGGTTACTTTTGAATACCTTTTTAATATAAGTTGTAAATTAAAGCTTCCTGGCGATTAGCTGGCAACCGGTTCAACGTGTCCCCCGCCGACTGCCAGAAGATTGCTGGGATAATAGGCATCAGCCCCCCCCCCCCCTCCCTCCCGCATGTGAAAAAAAAGCCATACTGCCTTACATTCTCTGATGGCCACAAGAGGGCTGCTTTGAGTCAGAAATACGTGGGGAGAAAATTCACTTGTTTTCAAATGTATTAGTACAGTGATACCTCAGTTTACGAACGTAATTGATTCCCAGAAAGTGTGTGTAAGGCGAAAAGTGTGTCTTCCAAACGTTAATTTCCCATAGGAAACCATTAAAAATGAGAATAATCCGTTTCCAGGTCCCCATAAAACATAATTTTCTACTAAATAAGCCTTAAAACTACACAAAATATACCTTCTTTTATGTATAATAAAAGCGCTATTGTATTGTAATTAAAGAAATAAACTGTACTGTATAATAAAGTCGTTTTATTTACCTTTGTGAGGGTCGTTGATGTAGTTGCCTCTTGATGATATCCGAGTGAAGTTGCCATGCTTTCTCTGCGATAATACCCTCACTCACACTGTCCCCTGCTAGCTGCTTTTCGTTAATCCAAATCAACAGTTTTCAACCTCTTCTATTGCCTGAGACAGTTGCTTAGACAACACAGAAACACCCTTAGCCACACATAGTAATGGTCGACTTAGCATACTGGTACTGGGACGCTAAGTCACACAAACGCACACCTCGTTCGTGTTTCTCGATGATCTCCTTCTTCTGCTCGACCGTAATTTTGTTTTGTGTCCTCTTCGGCTGAACACTAGCCTGTGGTGGGGTCTTTTTCGGCCCCAAAAAAACGAAAGTATCCACTAGATAGCAAACCACGTATGCACTCAGAGAAAGGTGGTGTGGAAAAGTAGTCCGGAAGCCACGGAGGCGCTGTTCGGCCGTGTGGTTTGGTATTCTTCCGCCGACCAAAAACTAGTCTGCCAGCCGTTGTGGTGCTCCGTGTGTTTCCCGAAAACTAGTTCGTATGCCAAGATTATATTCTCACGAATTTAATGTTTGTAAGGTGAAAAGTTTGGTAGCTAAAGCGTTCGTAAACTGAGGTATCACTGTCCCGGTATATATACATAAAAACTATCGCTGTCATAGTTCAAAAGATGATGCTATGGTTATCTTCATTAAGTTGCATTCTGTTCTTTGTGTCTGGCTAAAAATCTTCAATTTTTTTCCCCCAATTCGGTAACTAATTTGCCATTCACACAATTGATGCCTCATTTACTGAAGCTTTAATGATCCTGTTAAAATGCACACCCTCACGTTTTTCCTGTTGCCTGCACAATACCCACTGATTGATGACTAACACCTCATTTTCATTGAGGTTGTAATGTAGTGATATTTATATTGCTAGTTTGAAGTTGTTGAGAGATGATGTGCCATGTGTTTGTTCAGGTGAATGATGTCAACTTTGAGAACATGAGCAATGATGACGCTGTGAGGATTCTGAGAGAGATCGTTTCCAAAACTGGGTAAGAACGGAATGCAATGCAATGTCCACAAATACAGTGGCGCTGACAAAGCTGTTCAAATGCCAGACCTTTCTCAAGGGGGAAAATATAAAGTCATTTCCAGAATAGAATACCATTTCACAAATGTGTACGCAGTTTTATCTATGTATGTTGACAACACCACTCAAAATCAAAATCATGTTAACTCATTCACTGCCATTTACGAATTTATTTGGGAATTGAAAATATGACATAGAACGCCATTCCCAAATTAGTCCGGGTTTTGGTTTTTCTTGCTTGGGTGCCGATAAAGCGCTGGCCAGATCTCTGGCAATGTTTTTTTCTTTCCGCAAGGGGGCGGCATATCCCTTTTTTCCAATTTATGTGCATTGTTCCAGCTTCAATATGTATGTATTGCATTGTATTTTGGACAGCCACCCTGATTTCAAGCTCATATAACTCCAGAGCCATATAATTTAGGAATTAACTCTTTTTCTGATGAAAGAAGAGCGTCTAAGGTTTAGTCTAAGTTGCACAGTCTGTAGGCCACATTAACCACTTGCAATTTCTACCCACTTTCTACCCACTTAATTGTTGAGTTTTAGTACATGAGCAAAGAAGAAAGTTTCCTTGAAATATAATTGTGCTGGTTTTCTTCTTTTCAGGCCCATTAGTCTTACTGTTGCCAAATGTTGGGACCCCTCCCCTCGGAGCTATTTCACTATTCCTCGAGGTAGGACAAACATTGGAAACATTTGAAAGAAAATGCTGTTTTGTGACAAGCGGATAGCAGAGTTGTGTTCTTGTCACTTTTGAGCAGCTGAGCCAGTGAGACCCATTGATCCTGCCGCCTGGATTTCACACACCACAGCCCTGACAGGGCCGTATCCCCACTATGGTAACAACCCACCACCCCCACTGCCATCACCATCCTCACTTTATTATACAAAACGCATTAGTTTCGGATTGGGGGGGCTCTTTGTTTATTGCTTCTTCATACTTGCAGAGTTTGATGATTTGCCTCTATCAACAAGCAAAACAGACATGGCAACTATCGTCAAGATTATGCAGTTGCCAGACTCCGGCCTGGAGATTCGAGACAGGATGTGGTTAAAGATCACCATTGCCAACGCTGTCATTGGTGAGGAAATGAACTCGGCACTCAATTTTCTTTTCTGAGCAGGCCGGTTGTTTTTGTGAAATTTTGTTTCGATGAAGGGGGGACGAGTGATATCTTGATTTGCACATCTGACTCACAGTCGAGAGCTTGTGGGTTTGGTTTCTCGGAAACCTGCTTCTTAGCTTTGCGCAAATGAAATTGTCCGTGATAGTTTGCTCACACATTTTCAGCAATCGAGCTACTTATGACATGACAAAGTCAAAGTCATCTACCTATTATATTTATTCAGAAATATATTGAGGATTCTTGCAACTTATGTTGATGTATAACCGCATATACGTATTGCACAACACAACATAATTATGTACATTTTTTGCCATTATTATTATTAATAATGATAATAATAATACTATATTAATAATATTAATAATACTTTATAAGCGCCTTTCAAAACCCTCAAGTTCAGTTTACCGTCACAGGATCAGTTTTTCTGTGGGTGAGCAGCGGCAGCCACACGCGCCAGCATTCACTCAACCCGGAATAAGTCAAATAGCCGGCCAGCTATTAACTATCCATTAGCCAGCCAGCCAGCCTTCGACTGGCAGACGATTCAAACACAGCTCCCCCACTCACTTTTATATCCTATCTCACGTTTAAGAGGAAAAAAAAATGAGGGAAGAATTCTGATGTAACTAACGACTAGCTAGCTTGTTAACTTTGCAACCCTCAGGTGTGTTGTTTGAGCACGCAGAATACCTAATAATGAGATATCATCTGATTGGTTGTCCAGTATACAATTCAAGTAAAGTGATGGCTGATAGGCTGACGTCTATTTTTTTATTTTTATTTTTTCAAAACCACTCAACTTTATTTATATAGCGTCAGTTCACGACAATGTCACATCACCTTGTCATGTGATCGACCAATCATGCCTTGGAGATCGACTGGTCGATCGCAATCGATGTATTGAGCACCTGTTAGAATTGGTTATATACACATGCTAAAAACATCCTATGTTATTTCATTTCTACTTATTCTTATCAATTAGTACGTCCATATATGTACATAGTTTAGTTTTCTGTATATGTGAATGAGTATACATGTACTTAGTTAGTATAGAAATCTAGCTATCATGTTTCAGTCTAATAATAAATATTCATGATTGTATCT
Source organism: Hippocampus bargibanti (assembly GCF_051943395.1). Lineage (NCBI taxonomy): Eukaryota > Metazoa > Chordata > Actinopteri > Syngnathiformes > Syngnathidae > Hippocampus > Hippocampus bargibanti. The sequence goes on along the minus strand of NC_142734.1, from coordinate 6,259,455 downwards.
AGCAGATGATAGGTCCTTTCCAAAGTGACATCACTCCTGTTGTTTATAAATGTTTGAGACGCGTGCTCTTGCCTCTCTGTCCCTTGGCCTAGCTTCTCCCCTGGAGAACATCCTCTAGCTGCCTGATAATAAATATTCCTTTTTTGTATATCACCTTGCTTCCTGCTGATTTAATATTTAGACTATACAAATGGAGAGCTGAACCAGGAAGAACAACAGTTAATGCAACACACCCCTGAGTAATAGCGACAAACTTAGTTTTTCTGCTTTTATTAATACTCACGTGTTATTATTTTTATAGTCTGAAGTGGAATAGTTTTTATGCAGTTGTATGACTCTTTGTTGTTTGTTTTTTTTTGATGCAGTATACTTGGCACCTATATGAGTTTAGCATACTCACCTGGCAGTCACACTCGACCAACCGAATCGTCAAAGTTCGTTTCATGCAGTAACTGCAGCTCAGATATTTGCTTCTGCTGTCAGGCGCTGACGTGGTGGACTGGCTCTACTCCCGAGTGGAGGGCTTCAAAGACCGGCGGGATGCCAGAAAGTATGCGAGTAGTCTGCTCAAACACGGCTACCTGAGACACACCGTCAACAAGATCACCTTCTCGGAACAGTGCTACTACACCTTTGGGGACCTTTGCCAAAGTAAAATATCTGAAAAATGGTGTGTCTGCAATGATTTGACATAATCATCGGCTTCTTGTTTGTTCTCCAAGATATGGCGTCACTTAACTTAAATGAGGGATCCAGCGTTGGGGGTTCTGAGCAAGACGCTTTGGCACCGCTGCCCCCCGCCGCCAACCCCTGGCCCTTAGGTGGGCAGCCGTTCCCCTACCCTTCGTTCCCATCTGCGCCCCCCTGCTTCCCGCCCGGGTACTCAGACCCATGCCACAGTTTCCACAGTGGGAGCGCAGGCAGCCAGCACAGTGAGGGTGAGTACTCGCAATTCGGAGCAAGATGACTTTGCTTTGGTGACATAATCCTCAGTCAAAAAAAAAAACCAAAAGAAACAGTCTGTCACAATCTGTTTTGAAGATGCCTGCATATACATTAAAAAGGGGTGACGTCTAGTTCGCTCAACTATGACTGAACTTTAGTCACCCGTTTCCTTGTTGATCACAAAGCCGCCATAATTCGTTCACTTATTTTTGTTATTATTATTTTTGCTTTATGTTATATTTGCATATCCGTCCGTGCTCCTTATGTGACAAAGACCAAGCCGATTTAGCAAAAATAACTAAATAAGTATGCCAGTAATTGGTAACCTCCACCCCCACATATTTATTCATTCACTGCCAAACGATGTGCAAAAATATGTCCACTCCGGTGCCAGTGTTTTTGTCATTGTCACTCAAATCGCAGGACCCACAGAATATTGAGTTTTAGGACTACATTAACATTCAATGCAGCGTAAGAAACATTAGATTCTCTTCTTTCATCATAAAAAAATAAAGAATTAATTCCTAAATTAGATGGGTCTGGAGTTATATGAGCTTGAAATGAGCGCGGATGTCCAAAATACAATGCAATACATATTGGTTTATATCACGCTTTAACTGCAGCTGAAGCTGGAACAAAGCGCTGACATGGAAAAAAAGGGAAATACTGCCCCTTTGTGGAAGGGAAAACATTGCCAGAGGTCTTACCAGTGCTTTAGCATCACCCAAACAAGAAAAAACAAAACCCAAACAAATTCGGGGATGGCACTCAATGTCACACTTTTCAATTCCCGAATACATTTGGGAATGGAAGCGTATGAGTTAACAACAATGACTACTTTCCTGCTCACTACTTTGCTGTCTGTCCTCTTATCTCATCAGTCAGAATCCCCCTTCTCTACCACCTCCCCCCCAAAAAAAAATTGTAAATCATAAATGCGTGATCCGGCGGATAGGAATCCACCAATAGGGGCGGCTTGTAGTGTCTTGAACCATTAGACTTTCGACACTGTTCTACTGGGTGTGCACACGCTGTTGTCCTGGGTATGCACAATCACATCTCATGGAAGATTTGACAAATCAACACATTCATATTCCTCACTGTTAGTCTCATTCAGCATCGGCCATGTTGCATGTGTGCTCTCTGTGATGTTCAATGAGGCAATATGGAAAACTCACATGCTCGCCTTCTCTCTTGCTCATTTAAGCCGTCGTGATCGTAGGGTTACTTTTGCTGTTGAAATTGAACATATATTTTGCCCCCTTTTTAGTCTTGCGCAATTCAAAATACAGTGCTGCATTGGGACACCAGTTTCAGTTGCTCCCTGACATTTTTTTTTCAAAATCTTCCATTCATCCAGGCTTGTCTCCCATTAATAAAACAGACAAAAAAGTTTGTGTCATGTATTTTGGACGGTAATGGTGGCACTCGATAATATTGATGAAAACGTTGATGTTTTTCCAAGAGAAAAAGATGTGTTTTGTGAGCAAGTCATCAGCTTAAAAAAAACTAATCATCATTTTATTTCAGATGATGTTACTATATGATGAGAAACCATAAACCAGATCGGAAGGTCTGTGTAAGCTCTCAGACGTACAGGAGTGGTCCATCGATGAAAAGGTTTCTTAAGCCGTCTTTTTTGAAGGTGTCAGACGTTTCGCTCCTCATCCGAAAAGCTTTGTCAGTGAACGGATGAGGTGCAAAACGTCTGACACCTTCAAAGAAGTACAGATGACGGCTGAAGAAACCTTTTCATCGATGGACCACTCCTGTACGACTGAGAGCTTACACAGACGACTCGATAATATTGTACTTTATGCAAAATATAATGACCTAATGAAATATATTGTAAAGAATTCAATACTGGTGTGCGGAAGTTTTTTATTTTTATTTTAAAATGGCTTTCACCAGGCTCCCTTGGCGAAACATAGAGAACCTTGAATGTTTCTTTGCATGTTGGTGCCATAAATCCAACCTTGTTGGCTTGCTAGGTGAGAAGATGCTGTCCTCGGGGGCTAACTCCCTTCAATTGTTGCTGTGACATAGAGCACTGGTATCAAAGTCAAGGCCCGGGGGCCAAATCTGGCCCGCCACATCCTTTTATTTGACCCCCAAAAGCAAATTAAGCATGTGCCATCATGCTTGCTAAAGTCCGAAACAAACTTGTCATATGTAAACCTCAATAACAGCCATTATTCTTGACTTTGGATTTAAAAACGGATTATTCATTAATTTGTTGTGGCTCTATATGGAATATGTGGAAGGGATTAAACATTGTAATGCAGGGGTCGGGAATATTTTTGTCTAAGAGAGCCACACACACGCACGTGCGGCCACTTTTCAACAAAATATCAGAATGTATTATTTAAAATAACTTTGTGATAGTACTTACCGTTAACATGATGGTTTTACGTTCCTCATAATTGGTAAAAATCCAGCCAAACGATCGGAATGAAAGTCAACCTGCCGGGTCCATACGCAAAGTTCCTGCTAGCTAGTCTGCACCCAGCTCATTAGCTTCCACACTTGCTTTCTGCTGTCTTTTGCAGAAGTATATTGATGCTAATGTTACCATTGGGCATGTCAAAGTGCCACTTACGTTCGACTCTTTCCTGAATGGTATTGTTTCATTGCATTCAACCTGAAATTTACAATACTCGTCACGTTTTTTACTCGTCGGGCTTATTTAAAAAGGGGTGTTTACCTGTTTCGACATCAAGGGCTACCATCCAATCAAAATTGCCCATTGAACATCAACGGCCACCTTAGGTCAGTATCATGCAATCAAAATTGCGCCTGCAGCCCAAACAGGAAATAAACAGCGAAAAAGCGAGAATATGTATTTTGTCTTATCTGTAAGCCAGATGCACTCATCAAAAGAGCCATATATGGCTCGCGAGTTTCCCGACCCCTGTTCTAATGGCTTCCCCAAATTCATAACGACCCTCAAGAGGAAACCACAACTACAATGTGGCCCACGGCAAAAAATGAGTTTGACACCCCTGACGTAAAGTAATAGGCCAGTTCACTCCTTAGCTACGACAGAAGCATTGGTCCACTGCCAAGATGGTTTTCATTGTTTGTCTGACTTTTATTTCCTGCTCACAAGCCTGACAATTCGTATTTAAAGGACAACCAACATCACTTTCCTACCTGACATCAGAAAAACGTTTTATTGCATCTAAAATACCCAAAACACGCAGTATGATATTTTTAGTCAAATGCAAAACACCAATAAAAAATGACTTATAGTGTCCAAAAACTACTTCAAATTGAACCCGGAAGTGGCCAATTTCAGAAGGTCCCGCCCCCTTGTTCGTGGCGTCACCCCAAGATGTCTTGCCTTGCTGGAGAATTAAAACAATGGCTTCAGATTCGGAAAATATGCTTTCTTGTTACTCATCCAGTTATGAATATGATTCAAATAGTTCTGAAGACGAAAGCATACATGTTTGCAATCGATTAAAGCATTTATTCTGGTCATTTTGATGCATCTGGAGAGAAATGTAGTGACAAACTCTTTAGTACTCACAGTACCCAAAAAAAGGTAGAAGAGGGCGACAAAGCTCCGTGTAAATTGTCTCCTGAGACGTTTTGTAAGCGAACATCAAATACACTGTAGAAGTCTCGGCGCAACACACAATTCACCATCGCGTTATTTATGTGTTTTCCTTCTAATTTCGCCATCAACACGGATTAACACAAAGTTTTCAGACCAAACAAAGTACCGCAAAATGCATTGAGGTGATGCAAGGTATGTCCTTTCTCGGTGAGGGGCGTTCCTTCAGTGACGTAGGGTGAGGACTCGTCACCAACTCAAAAACAAGACTTCCGGAATATTCAGCGCGAGTCTTAAAACCTAAAATATAGCTATATGCGGTGGAATCTTTGTAAAATACGCTCAGTAGAAGTCATTTGAAGCGATTTTACAAATTATGGGCACAACTTGTCCGGAGACCTCAGTTGTCCTTTAAGGTGGCACATGGGCAGAAACGGAAAGTATGATGTGACAAGCTTTGAGCAACAGCTCTCAGCACAAAAAGATTTCATCCCTCGACATTAAGGTCAGAGCGGAGATGAGTCGCTTGTTTTGCTTTAGAACATCTTTAATCTACCTTTGAGTTTCTTTTGCACATTTGTCATGTGGTTGCATGAGTCATTCCTCAATGGCTGTCAGTTAAATGGAGTGAATGTATAATCAATTAGGTACTGGGAGAGATGTGTGTAATTGTGTTGTTCCCTCTGTTTCTGCTGGGCAACGATAGACTGAAGGAGGAGGTAGTCCAGAGACACTGGGGGAACCGGTAAGCCTGCAACACCCCCCATAACCCGCCCACCTCAAATTTCTACCATCCAACCCCTCACTGTCGATTTCTTCTTCCTCCATCTTTGCTCTCGTCTTCTTGCTCATCACTCCGCCTATCCTCCCATCGTGTTAAAGTCCCTGTAAAGTGAAAATGTACCTTTTCTAAATTTAATACACCAATGAGATGAGTGTTTTTAACTCATTCACTTCCAGACGTGCAAAAATGTTTCCAGTCCACTGCGGGATTTTTGTCATTGTCACTCAAATTCCAGGACCCACAGAATATTTAGTTTTAGTACTACATAACATTCAATACAGCTATAGAAACCTTAGACTCTCTTCTTTCATCAGAATTCCTAAATTATATGGGTCTGGAGTTATTTGAGCTTGAAATGAGGGTGGCTGTCCAAAATACAATGCATACATACATATTGCCTATATAGCACTTTAACAACAGCTGAAGCTGGAACAAAGCGCGAACATGGAAGAAAAGGGAAATGCTGCCCCTTGTGGAAGGACAAAACATTGCCGGAGGCCTTGACAGCTCTTTATCGAACTAACAAAGTGCTAGCTTGCTACTCAACAAGCTTCTGTGGTTGCTCTAGACTGCCTAACCGGCAACAGGCTCACTTTGAACTCACTTGGGAGTTTGAAAGACAGCACTGGGCTGTTTTTGAAAATGTAGCATCTTCAGACAATGCATTTTAAGGTGTAGGCATGCTAGCTAAGTGCATGTTGTAGTGGTAGGCATGGGCCAAGTTCTCTGTTTGTAGCGAAGTAACTCGATGAAGATGTGATGCGCACAAAGGCCATCAAGGGGGGACATCAAGTGCATCAGAAAGGCACCATTTTAGCCATGGTCAAAAAAATAACATCAAATTAATCAAATGTAAAGAGTGAAAAACAATTGACCACTATAGAGCCACAATTCAGTTCCTCGGAAGCCGCACACATTTTCAGAAATTATATTCATGGTTGTAGAGACCAAAGTCTCACTTAACTTGACAGGGTCTTTAAGCATGTGTCTTTGTGTCGTGGGTCATCACTCTCTTCACCATCGGTCGGACATGTTCGTCTTGTGCCAGGATGTATTTGTTTCCTTATCCAGTATGACCAGTGTAAAGGCACTACGATCTTTATCAGCGCTGCAACGTCTTACCCGAAACTATTGGACTCACTGAGGAAGTGGGCCGTGTTTTACATTGACAATGTGGACTTGCTGTACACTTTTGTTGAGTGTCTTCGTCTTAAAGAACAACCGACATCACTTTTTTGTTTTTTAACTGAGATCAGAAAAACCTTTTATAGCATCTAAAATACCCAAAACACGCAGTATGATATTTTTATTCAAATGCAAAACACCAATAAAAATGACTTAGTGTCCAAAATCTGCAAAAAAATGAGCTGCGAATTGGGCATTTTCAGAAAGTCCCGCCCCCAGTTTGTGACGTCACGCCAAGACATCTTGCATTGCTGGAGAATCAAAACAATGGCGTCAGATTCGGAGAATATGCTTTCTTGTTACACATTCAGTTATGAATATGATTCAAATGGTTCTGAAGAGGAAAGCATACATGTTTGCAATCGATTAAAGTATTTATTCCGTGCCATCATGCATCCGTACATTGCAGGAGTTTCTGAAAAATTACAAAGAGTCCTTTGGCAACATAAAATTCCTACTTATTTCAAACCGATAAACACGTTAAGGCAAAAATTAGTGCATCCAAAAGATAGGCTACCAAATGAAAAACAAAGTAATGTAGTTTATTCCATACATTGTAAGAATGAAAATTGTAAAGAGCAGTACATTGGGGAGACTCAACAAATTCTCAAAAAAAGACTTTATCAACATCGCAGGGATAATACTAGTGGGCCTCAATCGGCAGTACATTTGCACCTAAAAGCTAGCAACCACTCATTTGACGACAATGAGGTTAAAATCTTAGCGAAAGAACATAGATGGTTTGAAAGGGGGGTGAAAGAGGCGATTCTTATAAAACAACAAAATCCTTCATTAAACCGGTCTGGTGGTGTGAGGTTCAATTTGGATCGTTCATACAATAGCCTGCTCAGGCAAAACAGGTTAGGCAACTTTCGCAATGCTGATGAGGGTCGTTATGCTGATGAGGTGATACCGGGGGGAGTGGGTGTAATAGGCCAATCGTTAGTCAGGAATGTAGGAACAATCAGTGGGGCCACAGGGGGGGGGGTCCCGCGCCCCCCCCCAACCTGAGAGTAGGGACCTATCATAGCTGTGTCCGGCGCCACCAGGTCTGGACATTAGGGATATATATATGGGGCCGATACGACCAGTCAGACTTTAGTTCGCTGACGAAGCCTCTTGGATAGGAGGCGAAACGTCCGAAACCTTCACTTTTGTACAGATGACGGCTGAAGAAACCTTCTCATCGGTGCCATCATGAGGCAACATTGAGGGGAAATGTCTCAACGAAAGAGAGGCACAAAATGGCGACCTCCTGTGGCCACCTCCGTTTCCACAGGCTGATAAATTCCTTATATAGAGCTTGGACGCCCTCTTCTGGCGGCTTTTGGGTGCAACACTAGGTCCCCAGCCCAAACTAGTACAGCAAAATACATCGACGTGATGGAAGGACCGCTACAATGCGTCTTTTTTTTTTGGTCAGCGGGGTTCCTTTAGTGACGTCACGTACGGACTTGTCACTAACTCAAAAACAAGACTTCCTGAATATTCAGCGTGAGTCTTAACGTGAAATATACCTATATTCGGTGGAATCTTGTTAAAATACGCTCAGTAGAAGTCATTTGAAGCCATTTTACAAATTATGGACACAACTTGTCCGGAGACGTCGGTTGTCCTGTAAATATTGAAAAATCAACACTGTATTCCTGTCAGGGTCATCTCATAATCATTGTTTTTTTTTTTTTTTTTTTTTTTTTCAAAAGTCCAACGATACTGCGTTTTTTTTCTTCATGTTTCGACGGCTTTTCTGCTTTCTTGGAAGCCGGTGTAAATTTTTGTTGACGTCAATGTTCACTGAAAGGGAACTGAGCACTGTCGCCTTCATCAGGCTATCGGGGGTTAGTGCACCACCCATCATCACTGTGAATTCAGCATGAAGGATCACCCTCCTGAAAGAGGAGTGTGTAAAAGTGATTGACAACTTTGTCAGACGAGTACAGATTTGCTTGCAGCGAAATGGTGGACATTTGGAACACATCTTGGGAAAGCCATATATTGACTAAAAATTGACAGACGTAGCTGAAACTCTGGTGAATGGTCTTCCATAAACTGAATAATGTGTGGTTGTAATTTGAATTCAATAGCTTTTTAATCAAAGCCACAATTGAAATTTTCATGGGTACACATCTTTTTGGGTCACCCTGTATTTTGGACAGCCGCCCTCATTTCAAGCTCGTATAACTCCAGACCCATATAGCTTAGGAATTAACTATTTTTTTCTGATTAAAGAAGAGAGTCTAAGGTTTCTTACGCTGCATTGAATGTTTATGTAGTCCTAAAACTCAATATTTTATAGGTCCTTGAATTTGAGTGACAATGACAAAAACACAGGCACTGGATTGGACACATTTTGCACACATCTGGCAGTGAATGAGTTAAACTACCTTCGAAGTGAGAAAGGTGCCTAATTCCATAAGGTACAAATTTGTCTTGCAATCCGTACAGCTGATTCAGAGCTCTATGTTTAACTAAAGAGGTCCAAATTTCCTACTATCGAGAGATGAGATGTGATTATTTCATGAGCTAATCGATTTTTAGTTTGGTGGTGTCATCTTGGTTCATGCATGACGTTTCCGCGCTTATGCTGAGGTGGGACAATTGTGTCTTGCGAACAGGAAGCCGTAGCAGTGGCTCCAACCACAGCGCGGGCAAGGAGAAGGCACCCAAGTCGACATGCAGCGAATCGGAGGCAGCCGCGCGTGGGGGAAGGCGCCCCGACAGATGCCCCAGCCAATTGAGCCATCGCAGCCACGCCCGATCCGGTCGCCAGCCCGCCTCCTTCATCTATGGCCACCTGTCCCCGTCCCAGCCGAGGCCGGGTACCTGCGCCCGGAGCGAACCCAGCCACACGTCCTCCTTCGGTCCCCCCGGCTTACCGCCGCCATATTGCCTGGCCCGGCTGGCCCCCAAGGCTTCCGTCAGCGGCGGCACGCCACCGGGAGCGCCTCCCGGGAGGGAGCTTGCCGCCTTTCCCCCCGAGCTCACAGCCAGCCGCCAATCTTTCCAGCACGCTATGGGCAATCCCTGTGAGTTTTTTGTTGACATCATGTGACAGGACGCCTCGACTGGCTCTCGTCTGACCCGCTGCCAGCAAAGGACAACGGGCAGTTGTGTGGTTCAAGTGTACCGTTTGTGAAGTGCTGTTCAATGTGGTGATTCGACACAGCGGCCAAACTGAGCCTTCCTTCATTCCATCTTGCATGTTCTCCCCTTGCAAGACCTTTAAACCGGCCGGGCCTGGATTTCAATCCCCAGACCGCCAACAACATGGCCCTCCGCCTCTTTTGACTGTGCCCCATGCTGTACTGTAGCATTACTACTGTTTCCCTCCCAACCACTCACACTCTACCTCTGATCAGCTTGCGATCAGCGGTTATATATTTTTGCGCCAAGCGTATGACTTTCAGGCGCTTAAAAACGACATTTGGTTTATTTAGGCCGAGCGTTGTTGAAAAAAAGGAACCGTCTGTACATTGGAGGATATTTTGTGTTGTAATTTATCTGATCACGGTGAATCAATGGCGCTACCCGTCATCCACTGTGGCCGACTGACAATCACGCATCAGTCGTCTTGTCAATCAATGGCCAGTTTCCATCGTCGTCGCTGTGCTTTGTTGAATGTATCGTCGTCGACGTCAGGCACTTGAAAGTTGGCCGGCGCTTTGGTTTCGAGGAAATTTGGATTGAAAACAGTGGAAATTATAAACCTGAGACAGTCTTCAACGGTGTCTCGGATTGGGGCTGTATGGCGTGAGCATTGGCAAAACAATTGATATTCCGCAATGTTTTTCCATGACGCCATTTTTTGGGTTTGCTAATTCGGCAAACAGTCTATTGAGAACAAATGATCTTTTTTTTTTTCATTTTTATTTATTTTAATTTTATTAGCACTTGCCACTGCTTGTATCAGCAGTGACTCACAAACCTTATTTGGTCTCCAGTAGTCATACAATGTGTACGGGCGCAGACTGCTTTGCCTGTGCTCTCATCACACGGCCCTATTTTGTCAAAAAAAGCCAAAAACACTCATATTTAAACATTGTCATTCTTGGACTAAAAGTTAAACCCTGCTCTGAATATCCAGAATCCCCAAGGTTTGCTGAGCACTTTTCCCAAGTTGTCTCTCCCCCCCGCTGGTATCAAACACTGTGGGCAAGCAGCGCTTTCTCCTCAATCGGCTTTCTTTACAAGGAAAAAAAGTTAATTGTACATAAAAATTTATTATATATGATTAAAAATCTCTATGTTGGAGGTTCTGTCTGAATCCATCCCTCTTTATCAGGTGCAAACATTGGTCCATACAGACCGGCAGCCGTTGTGTAATTCAAATGTGGGTGGTTATAATCATGTATTTTCCCCCAGTCAAAGCCACGATAAGGTATAACGGTGAAATAAAAAAGCAACATGAGCTGACATTTGCGTTAAAGTGATGCGTGGGACTTGAGATCCTTGCTGCTACACGTATTTTCCAAGTGGGCAGATTTTCATTCTCATACCTTTACAACACACACACTGCCCCTTTTTCAGCGTAAATCAAAAGACCTCAAGAGTGTTCCAAATCCCCCCACAGGAAGGATGTGAGCTCAGAGGCCTCCATAGACCTTCATGTCATGAAAACAAGCAGACCAAACAGAACCTCAAGCGACAAATTCGCAGGCGACATACAAACACAAATTGGATGACGTCGCCTACTTTAAAGGAAGTTGTGGGTAAAGTGGGCCAACTGTCATATACGATAGAGCAAGAATAATCTCACAGAAAAACTACAGTTTTCATTCTGCCATTCCGGGTTACGGGTTTATAATGAAAATTATGCTTTCCAATAAAAACAATAAATCCAAAATCATAAGTACAGTGATAGCTCGGTTTACGAACCCCTTGGCTTACGAACTTTTCGGTTTACGAACGTTAAATTTCTGAAAATTTTACCTTAGTATACATACTTTTTTCAGGATACACACGGAGCTGCCTCGATGAGTGATGTGTCGTTCGCGAACGAGCCCGTTCTTCTCACAACAAAATGGCAGCCAACTGTTTTGGTCCTCTATTCCCCGCCCCCAGTCTTCGGTTAAAGCCACGTGATTGGTCAAGAAGAAGCAGTGAGAGGATGGGGGTTACAGACAGAGAGACATTGAGGCTGTTCTCCCAAAAACAAAATGGCGTCATCGGTTAAAGCCGCGTGATTGGTCAAGAACGCAGTAGTGAGCGGGGGGAGGGTTAAACATTAAAGAGACAGGGAGACGACAGAGAGTGAGAAAACAAACACACACACACACACACACACACAAAGGAGACGACAGCTTGAAACAAAAAAAAAAAACAAAAGTGAAAAAAAACAAGTGAAATGGTGAGAAAATTGATAAAAAAACAGTGACATTTGGACTTGTTTCAATTTTAATAGTTCAAAAGCAGCGTGTAGACTGGAAGGTTAAAATATCCCATCAATCAGGCTCCACAAATAACCCGCACAAGTCATCTGTACACTTGATGCAAAAAGCTATCAACCCAGTTAAACAGAACACAATTGATGAGGAACTAGGCAAAATGATCGCAGAGAAAGCACATCCAAGAGATCATTCCTCAAGATTGTGAAAGAAGAAGGCTACGTTCCTCATCAAGTATTTAATGCTGATTGAAACAGGCCACTCCATTCCATCAAGCCATCAATGGCCATCACAAAGGTAAATAAAACGACTTTATTATATAGTAGTTTATTTCTTTAATTATAATACCATAGCACATTTATTATACATAAAATAGGGTATATTTTGTGGAGTTTTGGGCTTAGAAAATTAGAAAGTAGAAAATTATGTTTGATGAGGACCTGGAACGGATTATTCTCATAATAATGGTTTATTATGGGAAATTAATTTTTGGGATACACACTTTTCGCCTTACACACTCTGTCTGGGAACCAATTAAGTTCGTAAGCCAAGGTATCACTGTACTGTACTCAACGTTAATTCAGATCACGAGAATAGGCGATTGGCACAGTGCTAGTTGTTAGCTTTCCTTTAGATGAATTGCGCATGCGCGTGGTATGGGTCTTTCCTGGAATCCAGAGTGACAGCTCATTATTTCCAGGAGTTAGACTTGGCTCAAGAAAAGGTGAAAATGATGCGAGTTTGAGTTTCATACCTTGGCTAATAACTAATAACCCTGGCATATGACAAGGCTTTTCTGGTTACAGAAGTTGGCAGGTATGAAGGCGCATACAATGAACTGAGACTGCAGTTTCTTTTGTGTGGGAAGTCAGCTCAATTGATTTTTTCTTACACAGCCAGGCACTTGATGACACTCGCCCTTTCCATAACGATAAACAAAAACCAGGAGCGCAATTGTGACATCACCAGGGGAAACTTCACCTACAACACCATAACATGGTGTCAAGTGACTCATCCGATGTCACATGACAAAATGAGTAATTACGGTACTATGTCATTTTAACTCAGACTGAATAAGATTTCATCACATTTTATTTATGTATTTTGAGTAATATTTCAAATCTTTGGCACACTGTCACTGTGAAAAAAAACCCCAAATCCAAATGAATGTATTTTATTCACTCTTAAGTGTCTGGAATGTGGCTGTGTGGCAATATAGAGTTACTGGTAGTTTATTTGAACATTTTGGCAGGTACCATTCAGGCAGGTTGAGACAGCAACGAAAACAAGATAAATAAAGCTAACAAAAGAAGGTAGGCGTAAGGTTGAATGCTAAATTACCCCAAAACCAAAGCAGAGTGGAAAAGAGCTGAGTCACTCACCGAATAGGTTAGGTTCATGACACATATCTGTGTGGGAAATTTTCTCGTCTCCCAACACCACAATGAATTGAATGAATGGATGGCGGGATCATTTTTCAGGCGCTGTCAGTTTTCACTTCGGGCAATTTAGTACTTTCAAAGCGTGTTTTTTCATAACAGCGTCCGTTGGCCCGAAATTGAAAAGATCTTGAAAGCAGAAATTATGTTTTGAAATGTCAGACAAGAGATGACGCAGCAACGCAACATTCCAGGGCGGATGGCTACTTGTCAGTGCTCTACTTGGCACGCTTCTCGAAAAAGGCAAGATGTCGACAGTTTTTACAAGATTAGAATTTAACTTGGTCAGAGAGAACATCCTAAAATTCCAAATCAGTCCATTACTGTTGTTCTATTGCTCCAATGTGTTCTCAGCGTCAGCTATTGAATGTTTAATCGGAATCAGAATCATCTTTATTGGCCAAGTACAGTGATACCTCAGCTTACGAACGCTTTAGCTCACGAACTTTTCACCTTACAAACATTAAATTCACGAGAATATAATCTTAGCATACAAACTAGTTTTCGGTGGATGAACCAAACCACACAGCGCCACGGTGGCTGGCGGACTAGTTTTCGGCGGATGAACACCAAACCACACGGTCGAACAGCGACACGGTGGCTGGCGGACTAGTTTTCCACACCTACTTTCTTTGAGTGCAGACGTGGTTTTTTATCGAGTGGAGTACTTTTGCTATTATCCGAAAAAGACTTCACCACAGGCTAGTGTTAAGCCAAAGAAGACACAAAATAAAATTACGGTCGAGCAGAAGAAGGAGATCATTGAAAAACACGAAACAGGTGTGCGTTTGTGACTTCGCATTTTCAGAAAGTCCAGCCCCCAGTTCGTGACGTCACGCCAAGACGTCTTGCATTGCTCGAGAATCAAAACAATGGCTTCAGATTCTGAGAATATGCTTTCTTGTTACACATCCAGTTATGAATATGATTCAAATAGTTCTGAAGAGGAAAGCATACATGTTTGCAATCGATTAAATAATTTATTCCGTGCCATTTTGAGGCAACATTGTCGGGAAATGTATCATCCAAAAAGAGGCAGAAAATGGCGTCCAAGATCCTGTGAGGAATTAATCAGCCCGTTTCCACAGGCTGATAAATTCCTTCCATGGAGATTGGTCGCCCTCTTCTGGCGGCTTTTTGGTGCAACACAAGGTTTTCAGACAAAACAAGTACAGCAAAATACATTGACGTGATGGAAGGACTGCGACAATGTGTCTTTTTTTCGGTCAGGGGTGTTCCTTCAGTGACGTCACGTACGGACTCGTCACCAACTCAAAAACAAGACTTCCTGAATATTCAGCGGAAGTCATAAAACGTAAAATATAGCTATATGCGGTGGAATCTTTGTAAAATACGCTCAGTAGAAGTCATTTGAAGCCATTTTACAAATTATGGACACAACTTGTCCGAAGACGTCGGTTGTCCTTTAAATAAAATGCAAACAATTGTGACTTTCGACAGCCAATGACGGAAGTCAGACAAAGTCCCGCCCCTGATCGTAGGATGAAAAACCCCACCAGCAGCTGAGAGGCGCAGACGGCAATTTGGTCTTCAGCTGCATGGCAGTACCGGCGGGCCCCCTTCGCCTCCCCCAACCGCTCCCCCTTCTCCTCCTCCTCCTCCTCCTCTCGCCGCTGCCGTTACCCGCTGGGGGCTCCCTGGGCCCGCTGGAGCAGATCAGGCGTGGATGCAAGACATGGAAGCACAGCCCGCGACGGCCGCACGAGGTTTGCTGTGACGAATGCCACCCGGGTGAGTGGAAAGCTTTTCAGGGGGTGACTCCATCAGAAGGTATCTTACAATTCAGACAGAGTTGTAATATATCCCTGACCAAAATGTACCCCGGGGCAAAAAAAGATACATTAATTTTACACACACAGAATTATTTCATACTCATTATTAATGTTTTTTTTTTAATAAAGAACCAACCAACAATAGTGGCAACCAAAACGATTGCTGAATATTTTAGGCTAATTTGAGGAGCTTCCCCCATACCATACATGTTAAATTTCAGAAATCATAAATCCAATCTCAAAACGCACCTATTTAAAAGCGCATTTTCTCTGTAGCTTTATCTCTTGTTTTTATTTATAATTGTATTTTATTTATTGTTGTCTGTGTTTTTTTTATGCTTGTCTGTGACTGTACAGTGTCTTTGAGAGCTTTGAAAGGCGCTTGAAAATAAAATGTATTATTATTATTATTATTATTATTATTATTATTATTATTATTATTATTATTATTATTATAAATAGGGAGATTTTTATACTCGCGACTGGAGCATGTTAAAATAATGTGAGCGTTAAAAAAGTGTAAATTAGAAGGAAAGTAAAACCCAAAACTGCTTTCATTGTTTATTTATACATTCAATTAGTATAAAATGTATTTTGTTATTTACATTTTCCTTTGTATCACCTTACAAATGAACTGTGAGTATTGTAAGTATTGTGGTCAAAATCCGGAGTCTTCCGACCAAATCGCGAGACTTAACTTGTATGTATGCCCACCCCCCATTTGGAACGTCGTATATATTATTTTCTGCCTGTTGCAATAAATGATCTTCATTCAGAATCAGAAAGCCTCTAACTCATTTACGCCGAGTGTGTTCATATGAAAACAGATAAATTCATTTAAAAAAATCAAAATAAATACAAAACAGTATCAAATAGTTTAAACAGTGTATATAATTAATGATAATATAATTGTATATAATTAACAATAATGAATGTGGCAAAAAAAACATGAATACAAATGAATTTATCTGTGTTCATGTGAACACACTCGGCGTAAATGGGTTAATAGTCCACAGTGGGGAAATTTGCAATTTACAGCAGCAAAATTGAAAGTGGTGGAGGGGTAGGGGTTGAAAAAAAAAAACACAAGGGCGACTATCAATTGGGAATATAGATTTTGAAGTATTATTGATATGATCTGCTAGTGTCATAGAAGAATTTCCGTTATGGACGTTACATTGTCTGTAACTAGCACCCTTTGAAAGAACTTTTAATGAAGCCGCAAAGAGCCTCAATGGTGCAATATCAAAATATTACTTCCATGGACACATAGTCAATTTTGTTTTAGTCTAATCGAGGAAACGTAATATTTTTGGTCACATTGAAACAGTAAAATTTACAATTTCAAGAGAGTAAAATTCTACTGAAGGATTCATAGTACTCAAAATGATAAAAATCTAATTTTATATGATGAGGACATACTTTAGTAACCCAGTTTACAATTATGACTCTCATACACTCTGAGTGAAGACATTTTGCTCCATTCTGAACGTTGACTTCGTTCGTCTCTGTGTGCTCTGCGATTGGCTGGCAATTGGTTCAGAGTGTCCCCCGCCTACTGCCTGAAGATGGCAGTAATAGGTTAAAGCACCCTCCATGACTCTAGTGAGGTAAAAGCCGTTCAGAAAATGGATGGATGGATGGATGGCAATTGTTCAGCACATCTCGAAATTAGAAGGGGGAAAAATGTGGCTCTGTACTCGACCAATTCTAACATGTACAGTGATACCTCAGCTTACGAACTTAATTGGTTCCCAGAAAGCGTGTGTAAGGCGAAAGGTGTGTCTTCCAAACATTAATTTCCCATAGGAAACCATTAAAAATGACAATAATCCGTTTCCACGTCCCCATAAAACAGAATTTTCTACTAAATAAGCCTTAAAACTACACAAAATACATCTTATTTTATGTGTGATAAATGTGCTATTGTATTGTAATTAAAGAAACACACTGTACTGTATAATAAAGTCGTTTTATTTACCTTTGTGATGGTCGTTAATGTAGTTGCCTATTGATGATATCCCAGTGAAGTTGCTGTGCTTTCACTGTCCCCTACTAGCTGCTTTTCATTAATCCAAATCAACAGAAGTTTTTCAACCTCTTCTATTGCCTGAGACCGTTGCTTAGACAACACAGAAACACCTTTGGCCACACGTAGAAATGGTCAACTTAGCATACTGGTACTGGGACGCTGAGTCACACAAACACACACCTCGTTCGTGTTTTTCGATGATCTTCTGCTCGACCGTAATTTTCTTTTGTGTCCTCTACGGCTTAACACTAGCCAGTGGTGGGGGCCTTTTTGATCCCACAAAAAGGAAAAGTATCCCCCCATAACAAACCACGTCTTCACTGAGTACACTGAATGAAAGTGGGTGTGGGAAAGTCGTCTGGCAGCCACCATCGCGCTGTTCGACCACATGGTTTTGTGTTCTTCCACCTAAAAGTAGTCCGCCGGCCATTGTGGCGCTCCGTGGTTTTCCCGAAAACTGGTTTGTTTGCCAAGATTATATTCTCGTATGTAATGTAATGTTCGTAAAGCGAAATGTTCGTTAGCTAAAGCGTTCGTAAGCCGAGATGTCACTGTAATATAATGGCGCTACATTGTGCATGTGAGGTGTAGATGATTGTCCATACATTTAAAAAAGGAATCTGCATAAATAATACAAAACCATTTTCAGAGATAAATCCGGTATCACCCCCCGAACCCCCCCCCCCCCCCCCCCCAAAAAAAAAAAAAATACAGCTTCTCCCCATTTCAACAAGGATGTACAGTCAACTTCAGTAGGCTCAGTCGGAAGTAAACTCCGAACAACAACGACATTCAGAGACCGAGGCCCTGTAGCACTTTGACTTTACTAATCAATTATCTGAGATTTAATAAGACATGTGTTGCCACACGACTGTTGTGATCGGTGACTGATTTGGGACCTAAATATTTTACTGTATAAGGCACACCACATTATAAGGCGCTACAGTAGAGTCTGGGGTTACGCACTACTACTACGATAGGGAGTTGACGGATGCTGACAGTAGTTGCGAGACCCGTTGTGGCTCAATATTATTCACATGTAAGACGCACCCGGTCATCTTTTGAAGAAAATTAAGGTTTTTGGGTGCGGCGTATACACTTTAAAATACGGTAAATAAATGAAAATGCTGTTAATGGCCCATAACTGATTAAATGGCAAAGCTTTTGTGCAGGCAACCGACTGGTCTCGGAATGCGGCGTGAACCCGAAGGCTCTTTGCATTCCGTGTGAGAACGGAAGCTACACAGAGAAGGCCAAAGACTACAAATGCTCCAGGTGCACTCAGTGTGAAGGTCAGTTTTTTTTTAATCGTTGCCCACAGCAGAGTTTTAGAACTTTCTCCAGCCTTGAAAAGAAAATACGCTGTGCCTTGCAGGAGCCCAAGTACTAGTGAAGAAGTGTACAGCCACGACCGACACACAGTGTGGATGTAGGGAGGGCCTGATGTGTGGCAATGAGCACTGCTCCTTCTGTCGCAAAAAGTGCAGCAAAGGCGAGGAGCCCACGAAGGAACGTAAGCTGACATCTGACTACACATAAGCACATTTTCATTTGCGGATAATTTCCAAAGTCATCCCTTTGCACCTGGCCAGGTTCTTGCAGAACATGTCCCAATGGGACCTTCAATGACCAAATGCATCACAAGTGTAAACCCTGGAGTAGCAAGTGAGTGTGCATCAATGGCAACCACCGTTTCCTGATCCATTGACCTCACAGCATGCTTAAAATGGATTTTTCCAAGGTGTGCCAATCCACACGAAGTGATGTCGGCCAGGGGTGATGCCTTCACTGACATCAAGTGCATCAATGTTTCAAGCAGCACTTTAAAACAAGGTGGTATGACATCACTTGCGTCCTGCACGTCACTCAACTGTAACTTTTTTGTCTTTGGGCTAAAACTAATTATCTAGCTAGCTCTTAATTTCATGTATTTTAATGTATTTTATTTTAAGGTATTTTAAGTTATTGTATTTTGTTGTTTGGGCTAAAACTAACTATCTAGCCAGCTATTAATTTGATGTTTTTAATGTATTTTAAGTTATTGTATTTTATTGTTTTTTTTCCTTATAATGTATTTTCATGTTTTTATTTTATCATATTTGATTTTATTTTGTTTTATTGGATTGTATTGTATTTCACAGCGAATCTCAGAGCATACATTTGTTTTAAAACATCTGGCTCATCAAGACTTCCGGGTAGAGTGAACGCTGGCGCAAATGGCTGCCTCTGCTCACCCACACGAAAAAAATCCAGTGACTGTAAAGTGTCCTTGAGAATTTTGAAAGGCGCTTAGAAATTAAATTTATTATTATTATTATTATTATTATTATTATTAGTAGTAGTAGTAGTAGTAGTAGTAGTAGTAGTAGTAGCTAGCGTTCTATCTGTATTTAATAGTGACATTCAGTGTATTAACTAACAAACAATATAGCTAGCTAGTCATTAGCTATAGAGCTAACTAGGTGGCTGGCTATCTGTTGACTATTAGCTATCTACTAGCTGGATAGCTAGATTTCTATCTATTAACTTCCGAGTTGAGTGAACGCTGGCGTGTGTGGCTGCCGCTGCTCACCCACAGAAAAACGTATCATGTGACTGTAATGTGACCTTAAGAATTTTGAAAGGCACTTAGAAATTAAATGTATTATTATTATTGGCCATAGAGCTCCTGTAGGTGGCTAGCTATCAAAATAGCTCTGTTGGCCATCTATTAGCTGGCTAGCTAGCTTTCTATCTATTTAATAGTGATATTCAGTGTATTAACTAATGAACTATATAGCTAGCTAGTAATTAGCTATAGAGCTAACTAGGTGGCTAGCTATCTTTTGACTATTAGCTATTTACTAGCTGGATAGCTAGATTTCTATCTATTAACTTCCGAGTTGAGTGAACGCTGGCGCGTGTGGCTGCCGCTGCTCACCCACAGAAAAACGTATCCTGTGACTGTAAAGTGACCTTGACAGTTTTGAAAGGTGCTTATAAATGAAATGTATTATTATTATTATTATTATTATTATTATTATTATTATTATTTATTTATCACAACCACTTGTGTGTTTCAGAATCCAAAGGCCATGACTTTGTGTGGCCGCTGGTCTGGTCTGTGTTGCCCAGCGTGTGCCTGATAGCCCTGAGCGTCACTCTTATCGTAGCTGTTTTCTGCCAGATGAAAAGAAAAAAGAAAAAAGGTCACATCACACCTGCCGGAGGTGAAAGCGCAGGTATGATATTGAACTCTACAAAGGTCGATGTTAACTGTGCCATCTGAGTGAATTTGAAGTCCAACGGGGAGTTTGCAACTTGAGCTAGCACAGTGGCGGGCTGTGAATTTCATCGCTAGGCCTTCAGTAGTGCTACGTCTGAGTCAATCCAGACTGAAAAAAGTGTGGTATGATTTATTACAAGGCCACTAGAGGGTACCATGAGCCAGGAAATAACTGACCAACCTTTCTTAATGATGTTCATTTTTTTCTTGAAAAGTCTCTCTTGAAAATGGCTTTAACAGTAAATCTCCAACCAAATCCATTTATTCACTTCCTTCAGCCATTGTGGATTGACAAAACTGCTATTAAATCAACACAATGTATTTGCTTATGCAGCTCACCACTGATACAGTATGCTAGCTCTGGCCAGTATGATTGGCTAGTGACTAGCCAATCAATTCAAGAAGGCATTGGTACTCCTTTTGGGTTGCCAACTTGAAATCTGATTGGTTAGAGCAACAGTTTGGTCGACACATTTGATGCGACAGAAGCCCACAGAACTGATTGTGAAGGCGTCCAGATAGATTTCTGACCCTGGTAACAAATGACGGCTGGAATGTGATTGGTTAAATGTTTAAATATGTAAACACACATGTGAAAGCAGCACAACAGGGGAAAAGTAATGAAAGGAAGATGAAAGACAATTTGGAATTATTTAATAAGAATTCATGGACAAAATCTAATTCACATTCGTCAGAGATTCAGATATATTTAGGCCAGCAGAGAAGGCTTTGTAGGCCTTTACGGCCCGCGAGGAATGTTTGGATGTAGCCTCACTTCAATTCATCCGACACAAAATTATACATGAATTTTTGTTCTCGGGGCTTCCTGAGCTTCGCAAAATAATATTGCTTTCATTTGTAAGGACCACCATTCACCTCTAAATGGCAAACATGGTTTGGTTGTACTTTTTTGTAGATATCCCATCCATATAATAATAATAATAAGAATAATAATACATTTCATTTATAAGCGCCTATCAAAACTCTCAAGGTCACTTCACAGTCACACAATAAGTTTTTCTGTGGGTGAGCAGTGGCAGCCACACGCGCCAGCGTTCACTCAACCCGGAAGTTAATAGAAAGCTAGCTATCCAGCTAGTAGATAGCTAATAGATAGCCAACAGATAGCTAGCTACATGGCTAGCCACCCAGATAGCTCTATAGCTAATGGCTCGCTAGCTAGATAGTTAGTTAGCTAATACACTGAATGTCACTGTTAAATACAGATAGAAAGCTAGCTATCCAGTTAGTAGATAGCTAATAGATAGCCAAAAGATAGCTATTTAGATAGCTTTCCACCTAGCGCGCTCTATAGCTAACAGCTAGCTAGATAGTTAGTTTTAGCCCAAAGACAAAAAAAAGTTACAGTTGATGAGTGACGTACTCAAATAGAATAGTAAGACAAATAAATAGAAAGCTAGCTAGCAAGCCAATAGATAGCTAATAGCTAGCCAGCTAGACAGCCAGCTATCTTGTACAGTATATAAATACAATGTTTGATTTATGCCTCTTTACCTCCTTCAGACGATCCCCAGACATTAATCGCAATTGAATGCAGTTTTCACGAAGCCCAGGAAGAGCAGGGCAGCAGCTCAGAATCTTTGACCTCCAAAGCATCCAAGGACCAACTTGTGGTGTGACTGAAATGACATTTTTTTCCACTCGAGGGAAGAAAACAAACTTTCTGTACAGTGTCCCATCTTTGTTGGACAGTCTGACCTTTTATTGATTTGTGGGTGGAACATTTCAGTCAGACGAGTCGGCAAACGGTGGCGGCATGGCCTGGGTCCTGGATTCAAAAATGTACAGGAGATAGGGGGAGTCCTGAGGTCAACCCCAAGTCCCTCCCGGATGTTCCCAATTACAGTGAGACCTCAACTTACGAACTTGGTTCCCAGACAGTGTGTAAGGCGAAAAGTGTGTAAAAAAAATCCCATAGGAAACCATTAAAATGGGAATAATCCGTTCCCGGGTTTCCATAAAATATACTTTTCAACTAAATAAGCCTTAAAACTACACACAACCTACCTTATCCTATGTACAATAAATGTGCTATTGTATTGTAATGAAAGAAATACACTGCACTGTATAATAAAGTCACTTTATTTACATTTGTGATTGTCATTGATGGCTCTTAATTGACACCTGTTGCTTTCTGACTTGTAAGGTCTTACGAAACTGAGGCATCGCATTATCATTCATCATGTTGATGATTCTCATAGCATTTTCTGGATGGAACTGTTCAATAAAAGCCTGCACATCAACTGTTGAATGGCCTGCTTCTGCTTGTCCTCTTGAAGGCAAATCAAATTCTCTGTGTTGATGACCTCATTATGGTCAGCAACAAGCTCCTCGATGTCATCGGCATTCACTTCGAGTCCCGTAGGTGCTGGCAGAGATTTTATGACAACAAAAGGCGCAAATCCGACGATTCCACGGACGCGGAATAAAACGCGACAAAATAAGGCGGGCGGGGCATAAACATAACACAAGTTTGAGTTTCATACCTGTCAACCTTGGCTAAGAGCTGCTCGTATAAATTCAATTCAAATACAGTAAAGTCTCGTTATATCGATATTCAAGGGAGTCCGAAAAAATATCGATATAACCGGGACTATCGATATATCCGACCCTGTTTGCATGTAATTTTCTCCGTGCGTGCATAGAAATAGTATCGATATAACCGGGACTATCGATATATCGATATAATGAGACTTTACTGTACAATTCCCATATAAAACTTGTAGTACGCCGTACATTACAGTAAAGTCTCGTTATATCGATATTCAAGGGAGTCCGAAAAAATATCGATATAACCGGGACTATCGATATATCCGACCCTGTTTGCATGTAATTTTCTCCATGCGTGCATAGAAATAGTATCGATATAACCGGGACTATCGATATATCCGATATCGATATAACGAGACTTTACTGTATTTGAAATGATAAAAAAAAAAAACGCTAGCAACTGGAAATGCAGTTTGCTGCGCATGCGCAGTAAACCGGAACCGGCGTGTTATGAGGCTTTTCTGGTTTCTTCAGTTGGCAGGTATGAATAAGGTTTCTTCGTACCTTTTGTTCCGTGTTTCGATATGTTTAATACTGTCACTCTGGGTTGGTGTTCTGGGAACCCAATTTTGGTGCAAGCTGGGACTTGCTCGCATGCCCACAAGTCAAACATTCAATGGGATTGCCTCCAAACTCATCGTGTGGATCTTTATCTTCAGAGATTTTCAAGAGGATAAAACGTGCTAAAAAGAGGACTGAAGGGTTGGAAATTGCATTTTCGTGCTGGTCGATGGTTTAGATTTCTGGTAAACTCTGCTCGTTTTCACGCCTTTGTGAAAATGTGACACACCACCGGTGAACAGGTCAAACTCAACACAAAAAACCTACAGCCCCCATTATATTATCCTGTACTTAAACTGTCGACTGGAATTTGAATGGGCAGTGAGCTGTGATCTTTTCTTTTAATAAACATATTTGAGAGTTGCATTAATGCGTTTTTTTCTATTTTTTAAAAAGGCAGAAATAGAACTTTCACAGAATGTCCCACATAGGTCTCAAAACGGAAACTGTACACATACTGAATATTCTATCAACGTACATTTGACTTTTACAGTATTCCCTTTAATTTGTTGTGTCCTGGAATGGAGCAAATAAAGTACATACCAGCATTCCTTTAAAGGACAACCGACATCACTTTTTTGTTTCCTAACTCAGAAAAATGTTTTATAGCATCTAAAATACCCAAAACACACAGTATGATATTTTTAGTCAAATGCAAAACAATAAAAATGACTTAAAGTGTACTGAAACTGCAAAAAAATTGAAACCGGAAGTGGCCAGTTTCAGAAGGTCCCGCCCCCTTGTTCGTGGTGTCACGCCAAGACGTCTTGTTAGCTCGAGAATCAAAACAATGGCTTCAAATTCGGAGAACATGCTTTCTTGTTACTCATCCAGTTGTGAATGATTCAAATAGTTCTGAAGAGGAAAGCATACATGTTTGCAATCGATTTAATAATTTATTCC
This sequence comes from Hippocampus bargibanti, assembly GCF_051943395.1. Lineage (NCBI taxonomy): Eukaryota > Metazoa > Chordata > Actinopteri > Syngnathiformes > Syngnathidae > Hippocampus > Hippocampus bargibanti. The sequence continues at coordinate 6,235,034 of NC_142734.1, read as the reverse complement.
GTGTCATTTTGAGGTATTTAGGTGGTGGGGAAATGTAGCACCAAAAAGAGGCAGAGGATGGCGACAAAGCTCCGTGGAAATGTTTGTCAGCGAATATCAAATAGATGCTTGGTGCAACACACAACGATTCACCATCGTGTTATTTTTGTGTTTTGCTTCTTATTTCGCCATCAACACGAATCAACAGGAAGGTTTCAGACAAAACAAAGTACCGCAGAATGCATTGACATGATACAATGTGTCCTTTCTCGGTCAGGGGCGTTCCTTTAGTGACGTGACGTGAGGACACGTCACCAAGTAAAAAACAAAACTTCCGGAATATTCAGTGTGAGTCTTAAAACGTAAAATATAGCAATATGCGGTGGAATCAGTGTAAAATACGCTCAGTAGAAGTCATTTGAAGTGATTTTACAAATTATGAACACAACTTGTCCGGAGGCGTCGGTTGTCAAATATTCAAGAAGTCTTGTTTTCGACTTGGATGACAATGCCTGACATGACGTCACGTCTGGAACGTCCCTGACCGAGAAAGCGACACACAATGCATTTTGGATACTTTGTTTGGTCTGAAAACTTCGTGTTGATCCATGTTGATGGCGAAATTAGAAGGAAAACACATAAATAACGCAATGGTGAATCGTTGTGTGTTGCACCAATACGACTATTTGATACTAGTTGACATAAATTCCCAGCAGACAAATCAGCCCATTTCCAACAGAGCTTGGGTGCCATTTTGTGCATTTTCTGGGACACTACATTGGCGTCCTGACGGCTCGAATTGATACGGGAGGACTTCTTTAATCGATTGGTAGCTGTCAAAATGTCACTACAGTATTAACAAGGCAACTTCAAGCACATCTCACATTCAGGTCGTGATTGAGACTTTTTCAATCCAATGTTTTTTATTCAGGTTAGCCATCCATTAGTTTCTTATTTTCAGGTGCCAGCACCTCATTGGCTGATCAGGCTTTTCGAAAAGTGGCAAGGTTCTTGCCACTAACTTCTTATTTTGAGCAGGGACATTCATCCAATTGAAAGGCCATCAAGTGCACATGCAAAAAAGTGACAAGGATCTGCTTGATTGTCAAGTAAGAGCACGGCGGCGTTCACATTTGCTGTTTACCAATGACAGCAACTAACGACAATATGTTTTACTTCTTTTATTTAAGGTGAAAATAAAGATGTAACAACTGCCACAAAATAAAAATAAATCAGGTTGTCAGTTTTATACAAATGTTTTATAAAATAATAGACAAAGGACCTTTACAACAAAAAAGCATGCGGTTGCATTTTTTTACACAACAAGATGAAACATTTTTGTGCTTTTTAGCTAAAAAAAAACAAAACATCCCCACAGAGGTTGAATGTGCGTTTAGACACGAGTGACCTGACCTAAAAGGTTCTTGAGACACACACGAGTCATCCTTCAATCAACCGTTTTTGGCTTCGACTTGCTCGGGCTGACATGAGAAACCAATGCATCACTCCGAAATGCATCACTTTGGCAAAGAGTGAACAATTCTTCCAAATTTGAGCTTTTCATTGTGAATAACTGACAAACTCAACAAAAAAAGCAGACGACACTTTTGTGTAACAACCAAACTTCCGCCGAAACAAAAATTGCTTTGCTAACTTCAGGCTAACACAATTTAGTACCTTGGCTGCCTGTAGACAGAGAATCCATTGTGATTTACACTCACATCCTCTACATCCAAATATTAGTGCCAAATGATGATCTCAGCTCATAGTTGAGACATTTTAATGAGTCCCGATTGATTTCTCGGCTGCAATATGATTGCCGGCTGATGAGTTTAGACTTGTCTGGAACTCTGGTGAAAGTCATAAATGTGGATTGGATTGGATATGCCTTTATTAGTCTCACAGTGGAGAAAACAAACCTGTACTCGTCTCTTTCGGGAGGGTGACTAAAAAAGATGGGTCCCACTGAGTGTGTAAAACTAATTGTCAACTTTGTCAGACGAGTACAGGTTTGCTTGCAACGAAATGGTGGACATTTGGAACACATCTTGGGAAATCCATAAATTGGCTAAAAATAGACAGAAATAGCGGAAACGCTGGTGGATGGTCTTCCATAAACTGAATAATGTATGGTCGTAATTTGAAATAAATTGACAAACAATTGACATTTTCATGGGTACGCATCTTTGTAGGTCACCCTGTATGTTGACTGGCAACCTTTCTGGTCTAAAGTGCGGATGAGGATAATTGTGTTTACAAAATTATTGGCAACAACGTGCATTTTATAACTAGTATAAAATAGACACACACACAAACTCCACTTTGAACTATATTATTGTTGCTTACAGTTTTCCTTCTTCTCTTTGGGTTTTGTGCATCCAGCTTTGTCTTTTTGACGCTTAATGGGTGGGATGAAGGTGGGCTCCACTAGAAAGTTACGCGAGTTGGGAAGCAACTGACCGGGGTTTTCTGCGTTGGAGGAAAAGGAGGTGAGCGCCCAACTATTGTTTGAAAGAATGCTAACGCAAGCATTGTTCTGCTATTTATGATTTATCTACCTACCGTTTTGGCCCATTTGGATGACGTCTGCTCCTTGCCTCTTGGCCTGGAAGGTCGGGTCCAGTTCCTCCACAACATTCCTGACCTGCTGGGATTGTCTGGAAAGGCAAAACGAGCAGATCAGCGGATGGCGGAAAATCAAAGTGGAGACAAGATAGTAAAACGGCAAGTACGCGAGTATGGCGACGGGACTGGGCGGCTCGTTCTCTGGAGAGCAGTCCTCAGTGGGGTAGGGAAGTCCCTCCGAGTCCAGCCTCTCTCTTGGGGCCTGACAAAGGGACAAGACAGTAAGTCATTCAACTTTGGTCTCATAATCAGCGGAAAGGTCGGTGCTGTTGGACAGTCTCCGGCTGGATGGACGCATGGCTTGAGGAGCCCACGATGAGAAGAAAGGAGCGTCAGCGCAGAGTGCCGATGCGTATGCTAATCTGTCGCGGCTTGGAATTGAGGCGGATTTACGTGGGACAGGAAATGCGAGACAGTTTCTTTTCGTCAAAGGATGCTAAAGCTTCGTGTTTGTCTTCAACATTTTGCTAGTTGCAGATATGCATATTTCATCATGACGCCCCAGATCCACTGCTGAAAAGGACGCTCCCTCCTCTTTCTAGAACTGATTCATACAACAAAGAGGGTGTAGACAGTGTTTAAGATTGAATGACTATGTGTTGCGTCACATTATTTGTTATTGTTGTTTTGACTTCAAGGTGACATCGCAAGAGTGGCTGCCTTTACAGCAGCTCCTGTATTTTGTTTTTCTACTTCTTCGTTTCCTCTTACTTTCATAACTTTGCTGCTGTGAAATGTAAATTAGTCCACTGCGAGAATAAAGGCTAATCCAATCCAGTCCTTCAATCCCAACCCCAAAGGTCTTCAGTTTACAACGCCACAAACAACAATGTCATTCCAATACTTTTAAGATGGGGGCCGTAAGCTTGACAAAGCTCATATAAGAAATCAACAGATTTTTTTTTCCTAATGACACACAAGACGTCGTCGAACCTGTCTGTCTTTTCCCAGTCTCTGGTCCTGATGACTCATCATGGCTCGGTGCTCCCTCCACGACGTTGTTCCTTCCAACTCACGCGAGAGACGTTTTGACTTGATTTCTTGCTTTTGCATATAGTGAGCGATTTCCTAAAGGCAAGCGATGTATCTCAAGTTCGGGATGCGACACAATAAAAAAAGCCAAAGTGGCAGCAATGGCAGGTGCCGCTGCGTTGTACCTCATCCTGGGCCACCTGTGCGACCCGGAAGTCTCCCTCGGGGTGATGATTGCGTTGCGAGCTCTGACAAAAGAAATAATGTTCAAGAGAATGTTCTTGTGGAAAGCATAAAATGATTGTTTGTAGTTTACAAGTGAGAACTACCCAGTTCTCAGTCTTTGTACTTGTTTTGAGCAAGTATCTTGGAATGTGCATGATGAATTTAGAAATCTAAGTCTTCAAGAAGAATAATAGTCCCATACCCTCGCCAACAACTTGTTCTCTTGTTCCTGTAGCTTGCGGGCTAGCTCCTCATCATGTAGGACCTGCTGCAGGTCACCCAGATCTAGGCTGGTCTGCTTTGTCTTCTGGGGCAGCGATGCACCTAAATAGTTCACAGCGTCAGACATCAAGAAAACAAAAGCAATTTTCATTTTTGAGCTAAAATTCAAGCGTGAAAATAAATGATGAATCACAAACGTGCTAAAGCACAGCAAAAGGCCATCGAAGAAGGAGCCCAGGGGAAAAAAATGCGAGAATGTCAACTTTTGATTTCATCTGACTCAATCGTAGTAGTAATGAGAATGCGAAACACGTGCTGAAGATTAGGTTGGAGAAACGAAAGCTGAAACCCCAAAGCACTACCAAAGCCAAAGTCGCTCCATTACGACGATTGGAGAAGATGAGGCAGAATCAGACTTAATAACTGAAACAGCATCGGAGTGCTCGTCTTGTTGGTCGCACTTAGCTGAGATCCCGCTTGTTTACGATACCTGCTGCCAAGCGTCGCCCCCTAAACCAGCTGCTGAGGCTTCTCTGAGGGCGCCGCTCAGCTTCCCTCTCTCGTTCCTCGTCCGGATTGAAGCGTTCGTCGACGGTCTCGTGCCGATGCCTGCCAGCAGTTCTCTCCAAAACATCTTCGCATGCGGCGCTCCCCCCGTCTTGGCCTCTCACTCTCCGACTGCCTTGCCTCTGCCCATTTGACAGACGCCAGCCGACGCCGCTGACCCGAGAACTCTCTCCGTAGTGCACCACAGTGTTTTGGTCTTCAGAACCTCGGTCATACTGCTCACTGTTCTCCCGGTGAGATCGTCTCCTTTGTTCCCTGATGTCACCGTGGAAACTGTGCCTGGCGGAGGCCGCTCTTTGGAAGGCTACCCGATGCGGTCGGGAGTCTACATAGGGGACGTCATTCCTGGGAAGCACCTCGGTTTCTGGGCTTGGAGGGCCTATTTTCAGCGGGGCCCCGTTTCGTCCCAAGCTCACGGGAACACCTCGCTCTCGGAGGATTTGGCCGAGCATCTCCCACACCTGCGTGCTCGTGCCCGGCCGCCCGACATCGGTCGCGAAGCGGACATGTTTATCGCCGCTGTCTCGGTAACTCCACGTCCGGGATAAATCGCCACAGACGTTTTTCGGACGATCGTGGATGCGAACAGATTCGCTACGACTAGATCGCCGCTCTCCACTCTGCACTGATCGGGAGGTCCACACCCCATTTTCTATTTGCCGGTTCATTTCCTTCTCCCAGTCCCGCGCTGTCCTTTTCTCTCGATCACAATGCTTTCCCCAGAGTTCAGGCTCCTCCACGGTGCTCCTGGGAGTGGCGAGAGTCCTGTAGTTTCTCTCTCGAGGCAAACGTAATGATGACCTGCGATGGAGAGGCGCCGTGTTTTGTTGTTTATTTGGTCTCTGTCCAAAGAAAACAGAGTCTGCGTGCAATGACTCTTGTAATTCCCTCCTGAGTTGCCCACCGGGATGCTCGCGGCCTTCGGGTGACGTTTTATAAGAGGCTTCTCTGCCAGGGTTGTATGGTGGAGGAGGCCTAGAGTAATCTGGAGGGTTGGGAGTGTTATAGTACTGCCATCTAGCAGTAGTAGGGGAGTACCGCGCCTCGCCTGGATGGTCTCTGTTGAGTGTATGCTGCTTTGGTGATGGTGGTGTAGAGCTTCTGGAGTTTTCTTTATTTATGCGAAACATGCAAACACAAAAGCAAGGGTGGGTGGGTGGGGGGTCGTGTGAAGCGGTTAGTGGGTATTACAGCAGAGCACTTCCTGATAACTTGAATGTTTTCATTTTTTTTTACAATGGTTATTAATTGCCATGCTATTGGTTGGGCCGCAATGGACCGTCAGTGTCAGCATGCAACGTATTGACGAAACATAGAGAGAGTGTGTGAGCTCTACATCAGACTTGTTGGTGTTGCTTTAGTAGCAACTATGTGAAATGCTTTCATTGGAATGTAACTATTCTTATTTCTTCATTTTGTTTCAATTTGGACACAGTGCAATCAAACTGAAACCAAACTGGTACCACCAGGACTGCTGGCCTTAAAACACTTATCACAATCATTTCTCTCGATGATTATAGAAAATGCCAATGAGCAACATTTGACTTCTATTGGTCTCTGCCAGGGTTTCCATTTGTAAGAATAGCGAGTCCTTGAACACCATTCCTAGAAAAATGCAATGTCCCATTACTGGTGATCTTGGATAGACAGTCCTTTGGGGCTACCTGGTGCCCGTGGGAGCCACGTAGTGACCCTTGGAAGGTGTGGATTAAATCGGTTGGGTGAATCTCCACCCAGGCCTTGCTTCCAAATAAGCCACCTGCTATATGAATTCAACGCACCTGAATACTAATAATTTAAAAAAATCTAATTTGCAGTTCAATTCCATCCACAATAACAAACACGAACAGATCTAGGAATTCTATCGTCATGAATGTACCGTATTTTCCAATGTATAAGGCGCACCCAAAAGTCTTCATTTTTAGATGTTTTGAGGGAGAAAAACAACAAAAAAACCCTGGCTCATGCATTGTACATATCACAGCCACCTTATGTCGAGTCAATACTGTTACATATATCAAATATGCTTTTTATAAGTGTATATATTTTAAACCTTTGCACTATGTACAGTTCCTTTTATGCTTTTTTGTGCAGTTAGACATTTCATTTCTTTTGTTCACAGAATACTTTTATCTTTGACCCCCCCCCCCCCCCCCCCCCCCCCGGCCCCTCCCTTCAATTTTGCTGCTGTCGATTGCAAATGTCCCCATTTTGGGACTATTAGGGTTTCTGTATCTGATTCAAAAGATGACCATGATGGCGCTTAGAAATGTATTATTATTATTATTATTGTACACAGGTGCACCTTGTATGTGAAGTAATATTGAGACCCAACAGGTCTCGCAATGACTGTCAGTAGCCACTGACTCAATTTCCGCCTGTAGAAGAAGTCGTAACCCCATCCTCTACTGTAGCACCTTATAATGTGGTGTGCCTTCTACTGTATTTGGAAACCTTTATATATTTATATAGAGTATTATATTTGGAAAACGTTTTTCATTCATTGAAGATGTGCCTTATCGTCCGGTGCGCCTTATATATGGAAAAAGTTTGAACATACACAATTCATTGGGACGTGCACCTTATACTCCAGTGCTCCTTATATACTGGAAAATACAGTAGACAAAACAAACAGAAGTCAATGAGACAGTAGTATGTCATGCTCACTGTGGTTAGCATCTTGGAAACAAATTCCTTGTGTGTTCTACATACTTTACCAATAAAGATGATTCAGAAAAAAGCAAAGTGATGGCGAAACAATGGAAAGTCTACCTTGACGGTGGTCCTCCTCCTCCCGGGCCCTCCATATCATCTGCTCTTCTTCCTCCTGCATCTGTTTAGCCATTTCCTTTAGATACACACATATACACACACATTAGATTGTACACAAATCCCGAATGAGTAATTAGCGAGGCTTACAGCTGATTGTTCTGATTGAAAATGGACGGTGCCCTTGTCATACTAGCAGATGGCAACATCACACGAACAGTGTCTTTCTGGATGTAGATGTCGGCAAGTTTTCATCTTATGCCGTATGGAAACAGACAAGAATGACACGAGATAAGCGCTGTGCCTCAACAAGCCATTTCGGCGCAACTAGCACCTTGTCGCTTGGGAATGTGCGTCCTTCTGAGAGACGAGATAATGTTTTGAGGGCCCCAACAAATTATCTGCGAGACCTGCTCAGGGTGAGCAGCATCTGCATGACACATATATCACAATGACGACAAGCTAAGTTTTGCCACACATTACAACTCATTCACACATATATTCAGGAATTGAAAATGTGACGTAGAGCGCCACTTCTGAATTTGTTCGGGTTTTGTTTTTTCTTGCTAGGGTGCCGATAAAACGCTGGCCAAAAATCTGGCAATGTTTTCTCCCTTCCACAAGTGGGCAGCATTTTCCCTTTTTTTGCATGTGAGCGCTTTCTTCCAGCTTCAGCTGCTGTTAAAGCGCTATATAAACCAATATGTATATATTGCATTGTCTTTTGGACAGCCACCCTCATTTCAAGCTCATTTAACTCCAGACCCATATCATTTTGGAATTAACTTTTTTTTCTGATAAAAGAAGAGAGTCTAAGGTTTCTAATGCTGCATTGAATGTTTATGTAGTCCTAAAACTCAATATTCGGTGGGTCCTGGAATTCGAGTGACAATGACAAAAACCCTGGCACTTGAGTGAACACATTCTTGCACAACGTCTGGCAGTGAATGAGTTAAAAGTGTGCGAGCAGCTTTGTCAACATCAGCAGACAGCTAGTAGTTTGTCATGTTAGGTTACGAGTGGAGTGCCACAGGGATTTGCCGTTTTATCCGAAACAGCCTGCCGCCATATGTTCCTCAATTAAATGCACTACCCACAGGGAGGAAGAGATTCAATAAACATGTCAAATTAGATGTCTGCTCAAGAACGTATGACATAAATGAATATTTCATTATTTAAAACATCAACTCAAGACTTGCTGTTTACATTGACTTGTCCCCACAGTTAGTTCCAAACAGTTGAACTAAGAATTGCGACCAAGCACAGAGACTTCAACAGACACAGCACCTCCTTAGTGGCCATGAATGATAGTCCCCTCCGCCAACGCCTCTTTGACCTCACATCTTGCAACAAGGGACGTTTATAAATACGGATGACGGCAGCCTTCTCAAAAAAGGAAAGGGCAGGCCAAAGGAAAATGTGACGCTGATGGAGCCACCCAATGTAAAACGCTCCTCTGGGCCAGACCGAGTTTTCACTTTGTTCTTTTCCTTAAAACTACTCTGCCATTTTTTTTTTTTTTTTTTTTTTTTTTGGACAGCGAAAACATTGGGAATTGTTGAGATGTTGCATTGCTATGTGAATGGAAAAGGCAATGTTTTGGAAGAGGTAGGACTTCTACAGTAAGTGCAAAGCAGAACAAGGTGACTGATGGTTCCCATCTGGCTGCCGCCCTGCATGGAACCCTTTTTCTTCCTGTGACGAGGGTAAAGTTTGCTGTGGTCCATTTCGAGAAAAAGACAAAGTCGTAAAAACAAAGGTACTTTTCTGCCTCCTACAAATGAAGATACAATTTTGTGAGTCCATTGTGGTTTCTCAAACATGTCCCAGAATGAATGAATGAATCTGGAAATGGCTTCTGTCCAGACAGATGATTCAATTTCATGTCTTCGGTCAGCATTCACACATTGTCTTTGTTCGCTTGGATTGTGTGCGTGAGGTGTCTTGCTCATAAGAAAAGCACAACACATCTTGATATGTGTGTGATAGAGAATAGACAGAATGGAAGTTATCATATTTAAATGTTTCATGCTTCGTTGGCCGAACACAAGGTCAATGGAAGCGCAGAAAATCTGGAGTAAATCAGAGGTTAACAGACACCGCCTGTTAAAGTGTCATCCTCATGTCGGAGATATGGCCTCGGGCAGAATTTAGGACTTGGTAACTCTTTGACAGGAAGAGCTCATTAGCCAGGTTACAAATCTATCAGTTCATGGAAAGACAACCCATTAAAATGTCAATGTTCTGTTTGTTTGTGGATGTTGGTGTTTGTAACATGGGACATCTAGGGGCGTGGTATTCAAATCAAAAAGACTATGTTTTACGAATGTATCACTTAAATTTGCATATACTCTCAATAAATAGCTTGGCAGAGGACTGCAGAGGTAGGTCGTCGGCCAGAAATGGCTGCTTCCCCTGCCGTCAGTAAAAGACAATCTGCCTGTGTTCACAGTGTCCGAACAAACATTTCTGTCAGCGTGTGGATGAAAAGTTGTCTGAGGAGATTTTAAGATTTGCGCTCACCTCGTCATCACGTTCCCTCTTCCAGGCCTCCTCGGCCCGCCTACGGATCTCCTCTTGAATCACACGAGCATATTCCAAATCCTGCTCCTCTCTGCAAGACAGCAACAAAAGAAGGAGGTCAGGTTTTGTTAACCCTTCGAGACACTGTGTACCAAAGAACAACCTATTAATCAATTAAAATGTGTTGTGAGAAACCGCAGGGAGGACAAGTTGATGACAGCTGAGCAGTGGTGCACCTACAGTTGTCTGGATTCTTGCCTCAGCAGGGCTCTGTGGTGGGCTCGCTGCTCCTCCTCCTCATCCTGGAGCTGCTTGGCTACACGGATGTCCCTTTGCACCAGCTGGTTCTTCTGAATGTTGGTGGTGTAGTACTGCTCAACTAGGTGGGAAACATGGAAGGGGGAAATATTATTATGTTTTTACTTGGAAGCCTAAGCTAATAATCATAATAATAATAATAATAATAATAATAATAATAATAATAATAATAATAATAATAATAATAATAATAATAGCAGATGAAAAAATTGTAATCGGTATTCAGCGTTTCTCAAGACACCCCTGTATTCCTTAAAAGAAAAGTGCACTAATGTAACTTGTTTGTATAGCTCAAGCAAAACTTGTTTTCTTCTCTTCCAATGAGATTACGTTGAGAAGAAGGCTCAAAAAAAGCTGCCTTCAAAATGTACACCATAATATCCAGCAGTCACACAGTAGCTTTATGTTCTACTTACTTTCCTGTTCCTGGAGATTGTGTGCCAACACCCCATCTTCCAACACAGCAAAACTTTGGCACACTGAAACAATGGGAGAACAGAATTGTAAGGGGGAGGGAAGGCATTTCCAAATAGCAAATGAAGCGTATGAACAAATGCGGACAGAAGGACAAAAGACAAATGAGTCACATTCCTAAACACAAAAGAAAATGAAAGCGAGCCCGGGAATCAATATTCTCACCCATGATGCATTGATCATAGGGGTTAAATATAAAAATAGCAAAGCCGCAACTGTCAAGGTACTAACTTTAGTTTCTGGTGGTCAATGACACTGAAATTATTCTCAAAGAAAATGGCCTTTTGGTATCAAGACAAGCAAGATCTACAGCTCATAAGATCATTTTAAAGCCCAATGCCTGCTAAGATTTCTGTTACCAGATATTCACCCTTCAAGACACACAACATTTCCTCCAAAAGGCATATTGCAGCACACAATGTCTCCAACAGCATGCACATAGAAAACTAAACAAACTGTAAAAACCTCCTTGGCAGTGATTGTTGGGCTGTTAGTACTCTTATTTGTGTTAATTTTCATCCACAACAGACCAAGCTGGCTTTGTTACAATCCCATCAAAGTAACGCAACAAATGATTTATCAGCTTAATCACTCCATTTCTGCACCCAACTTGCTCACACAATAAGGCCGCTTTGAAGATGTCAATGTTAATAGAGTTGCTTCTGGACTCATGACATCAGTCAGACAGACGCTGGACTGACATCAAATGAACAAACTCCACAAATGACAAATGACCCCGTGCTGGCCCTTCAAGGACAACCGACGTCACTTTTTTGTTTTTTAACTGACATCAGAAAAACGTTTGATAGCATCTAAAATACCCAAAACACGCAATATGATATTTTTAGTCAAATGCAAAACACCAATAAAAATGACTGAAAGTGTCCAAAATCTGCAAAAAATTGAGCTGCGAATTGGGCATTTTCAGAAAGTCCCGCCCCCAGTTCGTGACGTCACGCCAAGACGTCTCGCATTGCTGGAGAATTCAAACAATGGCTTCAGATTCGGAGAATATGCTTTCTTGTTACACATCCAGTTATGAATATGATTCAAATAGTTCTGAAGAGGAAAGCATACATGTTTGCAATCGATTAAAGAATTTATTCCATGCCATTTTGAGGCAACATTGGTGCAACAATGGATCATCAGAAAAGAGGCACAAAATGGCGACCTCCAGTGGCCACAGGCTGATAAATTCCTTATATGGAGCTTGGACTCCCTCTTCTGGCGGCTTTTGGGTGCAACATGGTTCTCAGACCAAACATGTACAGCAAAATACATTGACGTGATGGAAGGACGCTACAATGCGTCTGTTTTATGGTCAGGGGGCGGTCCTTTCATGACGTCACGTAAGGACTCGTCACCAACTCAAAAACAAGACTTCCTGAATATTCAGGGCAAGTCTTAAAACGTTAAATATAGCTAAATGTGGTGGACTCTTATTAAAATACGCTCAGTAGAAGTCATTTGAAGCCATGTTACAAATTATGGACACAACTTGTCCGGAGACGTCGGTTGTCCTTTAAAGAGTTTACCCCATTCCAAAACACACATGCATTGTTACTTACACCTGTTGTGGGCCATAAGTGGCCGCTAAATGGATTTCCGAGTGACCGTATGCTTCCAGTCTGCCAGTGACCAGGGATTAGGTCTTGGCTTCAGTCCAGTGAGACATAGTCGCAATTGACTGAAAATCCAGAGACGAGACAGCAGTAATGGAGGGAAAGAAATGGAAGTCATCCTCCTCACGAACTCTGCGAGGGTGTGTCAGAATTGTAGGTAAACTTGTTTTTCTAAACTCTGCCCTCGTGACATGTTTAACTCGCCAGAGGAGGGAGGCACAAGCAGACTGCGTACCAAATGGGTTGGGAGGAACAAGGTATTCATTTCCAAGAGTAAAAACCGCGAATGTGCTGTGATTCGAGCCAGAGTGTGTTTTCTTGATCAAGCTTTGTTTGGGTCAGTCCAATGGCATCAACCATTTGAGGCATGCAATAATAACCCATCTGCACTGTTGTTTTCCACCACCTTCCCAAGCAGCAACAACCACTAATGTACCTTCCAAACAAAGACCTTGGGCATTGCTTCTGTTTTCAGGCAGAGCACACAGACGCCTCCCTCTCTTCCAACTCTCCCCTCTCCTCACTGGCCTGCTGCTTTTGGTAGAGTGCTGTACTTCTGCACAAACTAAGTCTACAATTGTCGTCTGTCTGGCTCGATGGCAAGCACTGGTTCAGGCAAGCCTGGCTGCTAAAAAATGGTGGGGGAGTCCATGGTTGGTGGGTTGTCTTAGCTGACTACTTACTTCTCCCTTACTACTAGTAGGTAGAAGGACATGTGGAATGAAGGGCTAACAGGGGAATTCCAAAAGGGTCACTGTGTTGCCCCGGCACATGGAGAGCTATATCAGGAGCAGCTAGACGAGACATAAAACAGGAACTGTTGAAAACAAAGGCAATGCTACTGTCTTGGATACAAAGTGGGACATAGGGCACTCGTATCTTTTGAGGAAACAGTGCCGAGCCAACCAACGTGCCACCACAGCGGGACTGGATAAATTATTCATCTTTGCAAAGAGTTTCCAACCACCATGTTGTCATACAGGCACTGCTCAATAAAGCATGAAAGCTACACAGTGTGTCCTTTGTGTGAACAGACAGGGGGCAAGCACGATAGCAAAAACTGCATGCCTACATATTTCCCCCCCAAAAACAACAATAACTAAACAAGCCTGGGAATGCTACACATACTTAAATCATGAGTGGGCTTAGGCTGCCTCTGGTTTTTATTTGGTTCCAGGTACAAATTGGAATTTAGAAAAGGGCACTTTGAACAAATCTCCACATTCAGTGTCAGTTCATTTTGTTTTAGTATGATGAGAAAAACTTCCTTAAAAATGTCACATAGAATTTATTTTTCCACCATTTTATTACTTTTCCCAGAAGCACATCATATAGCCATCATAACATCGTCACACCCATCAGCACATCATATAGTTTGTGTCATTTCACAGCCATTTAACAAAGCTTGACTGTTGATTTTCACCTTTTCACCTTTAATCCAAAAGTGTACTTCACTTGTACAGTTTAGCTATTAATTCATATTTGTGTCTCAGGAGGATGTGGCCATGGGTGGAGGAGTTTGTTGTTGTTGTTGTTATTGTTGCCAGGCGTAGCTGTTGAATGACCAACAGCTTTAGTGAACACTCCTTAACATTACACTACAATATACCTGGAGAAGCATTTTGAAATATAAGGCACACGTAAGCACAACCATACTTGATACCTGTCCATGTTAAGTAAGTGCTTTGTAGCAGCTTCAGCTGTTGTTACAGTGCTATATAAATCAATATATTGTATTATATTGTAACCAGAGTTCAGGCGCATCAAGATAAACTCAGCGGTGCTGGCAAATATGAAAACATCCACTTTGATAATTGGATAAAAGAATGGAGACCTTGGGCAATTGATTCAGTATGACAAATACTTTTACCTGCTACTCTTCAAGGAAGATTTGTAACTATACTGCACTGTCGACTGCTTGCGGTTGGGCCACGAAAGCATTTATGACATAAAAACACAAAGTGGTTATTTTTGTGTGGCTAAATTTGGATCAAGTTCAACACAAAATTCGCGCAGGATTTTTTTTCAGCAAGTTGGTTCAAATGGCAATGTGGGTGTGTGAGTGTGTGTGTGTGTGTGTGTGTGTGTGTGTGTGTGTGTGTGTGTGTGTGTGTGTGTGTGTGTGTGTGTGTGTGTGTATTTTCTTACCTTCCTGCACACCAGGGAGGCTGGACTGGTCAATGTGGAGCTCTGCCATCACCGGACCATCATTGCCTTAAGATTCTCCCACGAACAACACAACTCTGGAGTCACAACAAAATAACCAAATTGGAAGTCAACATTCAGCTGAATGTCACTGAAGTTACTATAAATCAAAAAGTGGTCAACTAGTCCGTCCTAAGTGACAAACTTCAAAACAGCTTAAATTCGCAAATATAATGGAACATGTATGATAAATGAGAGTTCCAAACCGACCTTTTCTCTGGCGGTGTTTTAAGCAAATTAAACGCATGAAAGCCGACAACCGCGAGATAACTTCCTTTAATTCTTCTTCTTTGTCTTCCACCGATGCCTTGCAACTCAGCTACGAAGGGAATAAAAAAGTACAAAGTGCAAGAACTGAAAAGAGACGCGTTACTGTTCAACTGAAACAAAACCCAACTGGACATTGATACTTGAAGGCGACGTGGAAGTCGCCGTCAAGCGTGTGAGTGTGTGCGTGTGCTTGGGAAATGGGGTTTGTTGCATTCGTGTATTTCCGGTAATCTACGCTTTTGCTACTCTGAAGAAGTAAATTCTTAAATTTCATCAATGCGATACCTTTCTGCATCTGTAACATTAGTGATAGTCACTATCCATTGTTAACAACAAAGAACAACTAATGTGAGTGTACGCTCTTCCAGTACAGCTGAGGGTGCTATGGAATTTCCCAAGTGTATTGAATGCAGCGTGTGTCTGCACACTACAAAACAAAATGACGAATAAAAAAACAGTGCAGTTGTTTTTAGGGAAATATGAGTGGATCATAACCCTGGGAAAGTGGAACAATTTAGCTTTCGACTCCAATAAAAGTTGTGCAAAATATTCCATGGTTGCAATGCATTGCAAAATCACACCAATTTTACAAAGGGATACAACTGAAAGCGTTGTATTGTATTGTATTGTATTGTTTCAATTGTAAAGTACAACCGTTTTCAATTGTTAATTTCGGCGGCACTTTTTGAAGTAAATCCACATATGTGTGGGCATTTACTGTCTGATTGCTTTGCTTAATTGTTTTTCTTTTTACACTTTTGTAACCCGGGCACGTTTCATTTTCACATCATTAGGATGCCCGTGTTGTGATATGTATTGTGTTATATTAGCTGTTGTGAATGCGCAAAATAAATACAGCACTGTAACGATGTTAAGTGTCATTGAGAGTTTTGAAAGTCGCTTATAAATGAAATGTATTATTATTATTATTATTATTATTATTATTATTATTATTATTATTATTATTATTGTATTGACTGTACAGTACTGTACATTGGACATGACGCAGGGATTTTTCTGCGTAATGGTGCCCTCTATTGGTCATACCCTGACTCCTCAGCAATCGCTCCATATACGTCCGTACTGTACCGGTAGCTTTTGAAATATAAAACCAGTACAGTATTTGAGTCTTGTCTGTTGAAATAAATACTAAGCACTCTCATGTCGATGCATTTGTGACTATTTAGTGGAAGTAATAAGAGGGTAGGAGGGATTTATTTTGCCCACTAATGAAATAATGACAAACAAACATTAAAAAAAATAATCCAAAACAACTGCATATTAAGTATTCATGTTGCACTGACATCTCAGCACCATGTTGTCTCCACTGGTTTTTGATGTTATAGAACATACTATTTTCAATTTGACACAATAAACGTATTTTAAAATGTGTTTCCAAGTCTATGGAAAAAACATGAGCCTTCACTTGACCGGAAAGAGCAGGATTGACTCCAAGTGCAGTCACACATTTATTTTGTAAAGTGGGATGAGGCCTGGACGAAAACAGAATATAAATCTTCACAGCCTTTAATGATACACTGCAGCTCTCGATGGCCCATCTGGCCTTTCAACCATAGAATTAAATGTCACTCTTGCTACAACAGTTTCATTACGATTCAAGAGACTGCACACTGACATTGTCTTTCTGATGAATACACGAGTAACATACAGTGGTGCAGGAGGAGAGTTTTAAAATTGCTTCCTGTATATTTCAAACAAATCGTAAAGCTTTTGTGACTCTTGCATTTGTTGCCCCATCTACTCTAGCAAAATATATAGACTCCTCTCACCAGAGTGGGGCCACTATTATGCGGCCTTTCGTTTACTGCGTACAGCTTTGTTTTCCATTGACTGCAATTGTTCGATGGATTACAGGAGTGAACATCTCGCATGCTTTTACACTTTGTGAATAATGTGGAGGTTTGTCTTAATAAACCGTCACAAAACCCTTTTCACTTTGCAAGGGTGAGGTCAGCCTTCTCCATCAATGGAGTAATAACACAAAAACCAGTGTTTGCCCACTGTAAGTAGATAAAACTTGCTGGACCCTTAGGCATGTGTCATGACGTGACTTATCAGGCGGATACTTGCGTGACGTTGTGCTGATTTGTTTGCGTCAGATAAAGCAGGAAGTTGCAGATAGTTGTTCCAAGGCATGACTTGGAGAGTTCAACGTCTTAATGTATGCATATAAAGCATCTACCCTGAACTGAAGAACTCGCACGATTCTTCCCAAACACATGTTGGAACTGCAAGGTTTCTTCCAAAAGGGCTGAAAAGAGTAGTCTGGTTGCTCAAAACAACATGTAGCCCTCAAAACGTAGTTAAAAAAAACAAAACAAAAAAAACTAAAGACTTTATCTTCACTGGCTGGAGAAAGAAATTCACATGCTCAAAGCTCACCTGTGTCATGTGATGGAAAACCGGAAACGAGTGATGTGCCCGACTTTGGTACACATTATAATAACCAGTGTGAATATATAATGTAAAGTACTGTGAAAATACAATGTATCCGTAAAGGGAACTTGACTAAAGTATCCAAAACTAGATTGAGGATCAAAGAACCGGCATTTAGAAATCAAAGAAAAAGGATGGCAATTTCATGGTAAGATCAGAGCATTGACATCAAATAGTGAGTAGCTTTACTTTATTTGAATGTTATTGTGCCAATGACCATCTTATATTTGAGTTAGTGGTGTTACACTTCCGGGTTGAGTGCGTCTGGCTGCCGCTGCTCACCCACAGAAAAAAAAGTTGTTCTTATCCTATGTCTGTAAAGCGCCCTTGAGAGTTTTGAAAGGTGTGCTTATAAATGCATTGTATTATTATTATTATTATTATTATTATTATTATTATTATTATTGTTGTTGCTGTGCCGATGACTATTTTGTGTTTGGGAGCCTTTTACTGAGCAAGTTGCTTGTTCTGTAGCCACAAAGGGACATAAGTCTTCTTGTGCCGGTCCCAAGCCCGGATAAATACGGAGGGTTGTGTCAGGAAGGGCATCCGACATAAAAGCTTGGCCAAAACAAACATGCGGATCAAGGGCATGCGTTGTAAGACTCGCGCTGAATATTCAGGAAGTGTTGTTTTTGAGTTGGTGACGAGTCCGTACGTGACGTCACTAAAGGAACGCCCCTGACCGAAAAAAAGACACATTGTAGCAGTCCTTCCATCACATCAATGTATTTTGCTGTACTTGTTTGGTCTGAAAACCTCATGTTGCACCCAAAAGCCGCCAGAAGAGGGCATCCAAGCTCCATGGAAGGAATTTATCAGCCTGTGGAAACGGGCTGATTCATTCCTCACAACAGCTCGGTGGCCATTTTGTGCCTCTTTTCTGGGACGCTACATTGCAGTCCAGATGCCTCAAAATGACACGGAAGGACTTCTTTAATCGATTGCAAACATGTATGCTGTTCTCTTCATAACTATTGGAATCATATTCATAACTGGATGTGTAACAAGAAAGCATATTCTCCGAATCTGTAGCCATTGTTTTAATTCTCCAGCAATGTAAGACGTCTTGACGTGACGTCACGAACTGGGGGCGGGACTTTCTGAAAATGCCCAATTTGCACCTCAATTTTTTGCTGATTTTGGACAGCTTAAGTAATTTTTATTGGTGTTTTGCATTTGAATAAAAATAACATACTGTGTGTTTTGGGTATTTTAGATGCTATAAAACGTTTTTCTGATGTCAGTTAAGAAAAAAAAAGTTATGTCGGTTGTCCTTTAAGTTGGAAAATGTTGTTTTTTTTTCCTGGAAAGATCATAATGTGTGTGAATGTATGCTGCATGTAAGTGTTGTACAGATAAAAATATGCAAGATCAAGTTATATCACTTCAGTGTGCAAACGAGCTTCAAACGACAACAATGATTACAAAGAGAAAGATGAGCGACGCTTTAAAAAAGTTTTGCAACATTTTTTTCCTCGCAATTTTTTTATTTTACAGCAGAAAGAATATAAAGCATTCAGAAAACATCTTCCATATTTAAGGGCAGTTCAAAATGTTTTGCATGGCTTGAGCAGCTGAAATCATTTCTTTTCTCCGCAATTAATGTTTTTTTTTTAAAACATCCATCGAGTCAGTGACGCTTGTACATGCACAGTTACAAAAACAAAAGCTACAAACAAGGTTAGGGATAAAAAGCAAAAAGATAGCAAAAACACATTCGGAGAACCGAGGGGAGCTGGAACATTAGAGGGCAGGAGAAAAGTCACATTTGGAACGGGGGTAAGACAGAGAAAGAGCATTATAGAGGAGAGGAAAGGAGATCTAACACTAGTTCATCACATGCAGAGCGTGGAGGGCCCGGAGCTTTCTATGGGAGTCGGGGCCTTTTTAATTGTTCTCCTTTGGAAATGGGTGAAAACGTGCAGTTGGGTACAAGATGCAATTTCGTTTGTCTCCTTAAACTACCAAATGCTTTTCTTGCATAAAAGTCAGTCGGCCCCTTATTTCAAATGGAAGTCTTGTGGAAAATGTCACAAGACTTTTTGTTCTACTGATGTTTGGACTGAACCTCTCTTTGGCACGGGCGGGGGCAAAAAGAGGAGGGGAAAAGGCTGACGATCAGCTTGTCACTCAGTTAAGATATTCCTTCTGTATCGCGGCTTGGAATTGAAGTGGATTTACGTGGGACAGTCGATGTGAGATAATGTTTTTTGTCAATGTCAGCTTCATGTTCGCTTTCGACATTTAGCTTGTAGTAGACATGCACATTTCACCATGACGCATTTTTGAGCGATCCACTGGTGAAAAGGTCGCTTTGATCCTCCGTGATTTTTTCAATAAAAGATTGAATGAATGTGTCTTTGTGTTGTCACATTTGTTATTTTGATTTTTTTGGTTCTTTTGACTTCAAGATGGCGCCGCGAGAATAGTTGCCTTTCCTGTATTTTGTTTTTCTACTTCTTCCTTTCCTTTCCTCTTCCTTCCATTAATTTGCCGCTGTGAAATGTACATTTCTCCACTGCAAGACTAATAAAGGCTAATCCAATTCCACAGAGCTTCTTTATTGTGTTTTGCACTAATCGTCTGGACCGCTCCATTTGACAGGAAAACGCAACATTCCTACATGGTCATTGGTGATTCTGATTCGTCCACCTCTACTTTGGTCTCTTTCCTCCTCCCCATTTTGGCACTCCGAGTAAAAGACAGAAGGTAGACAAAGGAGAAGAGCTACGTTGCTCTGTGACATGTTTGCGATGACGTCCTCTACTAGCTTTGAATCAGATCATTCAAATTTGGAGCACACAGACTCGATTGAAAGGAATGAACAATCTCAATGAAACCAAAAAAATAAATTAAATAATAATAATAAATAAAGGCTCTATTTGAGTTGGCTGATAAAGATTCCTCATGCTTTGCCATGAAAACATGAGCAGCTACTGTTTATTCAAACTGCTTGTTGAGCATGTACTCTTTGCCCCGTCGGTGGCATGTCTAAGCAACGCAGGTTGCAGCGCAGAGACTGTTGGACATAACGTTGTCCGACTACTGATTCAAGGAAAGAAAGCATGCATCAGGTGCATTTCTATCAGCCAGGTAACTATTTTACCCATGCAAGTGTAATTACCCCCGCCCGCCCATCCTTTTACCAACTTTGCATTGGCCCGCCTAAGGTTGAATATGCATGACAAAAAAAAAAAAAAAACGCCAGTCGTGGCATTTCTGAACGGGATTGGAGAACCCCATGCCAGGCAGATGCAACAGATAAAAGGAATGAAAGGATAAAGGAAAGAATAAAAAAAGAGAGGAAGAAGTGGAGAAAGTTGTATGTTGACAAGCTGCATGGACGACCGCTGGTGCCACTATGCTCTATTATTTTAAGTCTGGACATTGCCAATGGATGCAAATTTCCTCATTGTAGGACTATTAAAGGTTTTCTGATTCTGAAGATAATAATGTTGATCTGTCTGTAACTCAAAATGGACAATTATAGATTTGCGTGACCTTGGGTAAAGAGGCACTTTCAACATAAACACAGACAAAATAACAATTAGGGGTGGGCAATTGAAAGACTGAAACAGCAATTTTACCCAATAATTGTTGAACAAACACAACCAGACACATCCGATTCAAACTGAGATGCCAGATACATCCATTGACTCTAGTTTTGCACATTGAGGGTCAATTTTTAATCTTTTGCTTGTGGATTCAGTAAAAGTAGCACCTTGGGCTGCCTGAAAAGGAAAACGCAGCCATGCACTGTAATACTATTAACGTGTATCAGCTTGAAACATTGACCTCTTCACATAAAACACAGCGCATATTCACTTTGGAACTTGGCATCCTTGATCAAGAAGACTGAATGAGGCTGACATACTCATTCACCTGTGCAAGCACTCAGTCGTACAGGAGTGGTCCATGGATGAAAAGGTTTCTTCAGCCGTCATCTGTACTTCTTTGAACGTGTAGCTACACTGATTGCTTCTTTTGTCCTGATCGGGCTATATATATATATATATATATATATATATATATATATATATATATATATATATATATATATATATATATACACACACACACACACAGTATATAGGGGCAGGGCTACCAGCAAATTTTAGTTAGCTGACGAGGTTTCTCGGATGACAAGCGAAACATCCGACACCTTCAAAGAAGTACAGATGACAGCTGAAGAAACCTTTTCATCGATGTCATCATTCAATATGAATGTGTGAAAGAGATTCTGGCTTGCAGGGCGAAAGAACCTGCCTGCTCTAGACTGACAATTAATATCTTGGAAAAATGCATAGGTGAACTCTGCTAAGGAGTCATAGTGGTAGTGATGTAATGCCTTCTTCTGAAACGCAATTGCCTCATAGTCTTATCGGTATCCTGGGGATGATCAGTCAGCCGTAAATGTAGAGAATGACTTTTGAGTACAGGTACTGGCTGCTGTTTGCGTTGCTTGCCAAATAATGCTACCGTAGGATTTGCAGCACTGATGCGCCTCGTCACCATTAACAAAAGATTCTGGGTAGCCCAACATGAATCCAAGGGGGGAAAAACAGGAACATAAACATACTTGGGTGATGTTGATTGACTTTCCCGAACACGACAGACATAACTTTCTTTTGACTTTACAAATGGCATTAATTACGGAGGAGGATTAGGGCCACCGAAGAAAAAAAAAAAGGTCGGCAAGATTCTCACTTTATTCTCAGAATTCTGACTTTATTATCAGAATTATGACTTGAAAGTCAGAATTCTCACTTTAAAGTCAGAATTCTGATAATTAAGTCAGAATTTTGACTTTAAAGTTTCAAGTCAGAATTCCCACTTTAAAGTCAGAATTCCGAGAATAAAGTAAGAATCTGGCCAACCTTATTTTTTTTCAATTACCCTAATCCTCTTCTGTACATTAATAACATGCTTTTGCAAAATGTTTCATTTTTTTCGGACAATCAAAATAAGACACTCCAAAAGTGAAATTATTTTCCTCTTGACAGAGCACAGCCATTACTCCTTTGTTGTGCCCCCTAACCCCACCCAACTTGTCTCTTCTTACTTTACATGCACATAATACTCATATTTATCCCAGTTATGTACACTATGTACAAACAATACATCTGTACTTCTTAGGCATTCAAAGAAAACTATACAAATATTGTTTTTTTTTGTCTCATACCTCTTTGTGGCCCATTTTTTGGGGGATAAAATAATATATTTCTAAAATACAATCCCTTTTGAATTAAGGTGTGTGCACATATGTGTGTTTGTATGTGTATTTTATATTCCTACATACTTTCAGCCTTCGTTATATACAGAAATGTTTGCTCAATTCTCAAAAATATGGATTTGTCCAACCCCTATTTTGGGACAATCTTAAGGAACTGAAAGATCCTCTAAGATGTCAAGGCAATGTATGTGATCTCCGTCAAAAGCCCTGCCTGGCAGGCTCATAAGTTTACAAGCAGAACTGGACCAGGGGCCCTTATGTTACAACAACAACAAAACAAAACAAAAAAACAGCCGAAGTGAAGAACAAAGACAATGAAGGCTCAGCCTGCTGTGACCATAAAACACTAGCAAAGACTTCACTTAGCCATTTGTCATGCATTTTTTGATTGGATTTTACAGCACAGAACGCAGCAATACATTAGACATGGAGGGACAAACAGCATGGAACAAATTCAAGTCATCAAGTAACAACAGGCAACTATTGAATCCCCCCCGTTTGCTCATGCACCGAGTCGATTACGTTCACGTGGCGCTCCGGCTGGCTGGGCCTCGAATTGGGGTGCAACGCTCTGGGATGCCATCATACTTTGTGTGTGCTATCTATGGGGCTGATGTTTTGGGTGTAAAAAAAAGGTCATTTGAAAACAAAATTGCTGGAATACAATGAATAGTTTTCCATCGTGGTCTCCTTTATGGTGTGAGATATTCAGCAGCAGGAGACTTGTTTTAGCTTCACTTCGATTTACTTTTATGATGTCCAGGAAAAAGTGCAAACAATTTAAAAAAAATGCCATGAATTAAAATTCTGCAGTTCTCTCATCCCCCTAAGTTTAGAATCCACAAATTAGCAACTCTCCAAGTGAAACTGTTTGTGTGTTTGGCTGTGCGTGTGGGGGAGGGGAGTGGATTTCACTTTGCACTGATACTATTTTTCCATCTGCATCTGCTGTTCAATGGCGGCTCCAAAGGAAAAAAAAAGACCAATTAAAAAGGAGGCGTAGGTGAAGAGACGTCACATTGGGAGGGGAGGCTTGTGAGCTCGTTCATGTTCCTTTTTTTTCGATTCTTTCACCCTGCAAAACACACACACAAGCAGACACACAGACACACACACACACACACACACACACACACACACACACACACACACACACACACACACACACACACACACACACACACACACACACACACACACACACAGTCCAATGAGTATGACAACTCTTGCGTGAGGCTCAACCTTTACATCACAATGTCGGCAGCGCCAGCTAGTCAACAGCCCTGTGAAAGGAAATGCTCGTCATTGCAACAGCAACAAAAACATAAACAACACATTGGTTAAATGCAAAAAGGCATTTTGGGGATTGCTTTCCATTTCCGTACAACCATCTGAAAAAGGCCCACGTATCATGGGTGAATTTACATGTACGTTTGGTGCAGCATGTGCTTATGGGGCAATTTTTTTATATTAATATGACAACCATCAATGTCATCAGTACGGTAAAAAGATTTTCAGTTGATATTGAGCATTGCAATGGAACCTTGATAATTGAATTCAATTGATTCTAAAATAACAAAACAAAGCACATGTTGCAAATCATTTGTCCCCATTAAAATAGAGGGAAATGTAATTAATCAGTTTCTTAGCCACCCCCGCTCATCCCTCACAAAAACAAAAAATAATAAGCGCCTTTTTAAAAACTATTTAACTCATCCACTGCCATTCAAAAATGTATTCGGGAATTGAAAATATGACGTAGAGCGCCATTACTGAATTTGTTCAAATTTTGTTTTTTCATGCTTGGGTGCCAATAAAGCGCTGGCCTTGGATTTTTTTTTCTTTTCCACAAGGGGACAGCATTTCCTCTTTTTCAATGTTAGCGCTTTGTTCCAGCTTCAGCTGTTGTTAAAGCTCTATATAAACCAATATGGATGTATTGCATTATATTTTGGACAGCCACACTCATTTCAAGCTCATATAACTCCAGACCATATAACTCAGGAGTTAAGTTTTTTTTTCGATAAAAGTAGAGTCTAAGGTTTCTAACATTGTATTGAATGTTGATGTAGTCCTAAAACTCAATATTCTGTGGGTCCTGGAATTCGAGTGACAATGACCAAAACCCTGGCACTGGCGTGGACACATTTTTGCACATGTCTGGCAGTGAATGAGTTAAAGTAGCACTCTCAAAGACTGTAATTTGCATGTGTTGGCCACCTGGGGCAGTATATTATAGAAATACAGTCAAACACGATGATGACTGCCAACTGACTCAATACTCTGCAACAAGAATAGTTGTTTCTGGCAGAGAATAAAGAACTTTTGACTGTGTTAAATTTGTTAGATTATATGTCTATGTTTGTTGCTGTCTCATTTGTCTATGAATATTCATTGCTTTTAGGGTCATGATATGCTAACACTTGGGTGATTTCATTAGCTCATCCGTCCATGGTGTTTGGCATTGCTTGTTAGTATCAAGCTAATAGACCCAAGACTGCGTTGTTGTTCTCGGTACACAAGGTGTATGTGTCTTTGTTGCTTAGATTTACTGTAAATATGACAGGTCTGAAGCCTCTTGGAAGAATTGCTTGCTGTATTGAACTGCTGCTTGTCGAGACGTTGCTTGGGTTGAGTTCCCTGCGCTTCAGATTAAATTATGGCTTGCAGGTCAAAAGAAAAAAAAATGCACAAATGAGAGTTTGAATCTTGAAAAAAAATGCAGTTATTCGTCTCTCAAGGTAGGTCTGTACTTTTATTGCAAACCTATTTTGGGGGAATAGAAATGACTGTGAGCAAAATGTAACAGAGAAGTTGTCTTCTTTGTTGGTAAGAAATGTACCATATTTACAAGCCTTTTCGTGTGGAAAATACGACAATTTATTTGAAAACAAAGCCAACACAGACAGTCAAGCTGAGGGCTAGCTTCTGATGGGTCAAATATTTCCGTTTGGCCTTGGTCGAACAGGCACGTGTCCTGACAAATGAAAATCTCTCTGGAGGCCACCAATGTCTTGTATCATCTGTTGTGACTTCAATTTTGCCAAGGTTGGACTTCCTTGTGGCTTCTGAATACAAAAAAAGGACGACTACAGATATTGCTATGTGTTAACATTATTAGATGAATGAATATTTCATATCCCAATTTGGGTTGGTTTGACCAAGTTTGACCTTCCAAGAACAAAATGGTTTCAGTCCTTCTCAGTCTGTCGGGGGGTAAGAAACAAGACAAACAGCCAGCCGGTAAAAGGGAGACATCTTGAGAAAGCAACAGGCCCGCAGCATGCCGTCAGGCTGAAAGTTTTCAGTATTTGACATGCAGCAGAGGAAGATGTGATCAAAAATCAAACAGAAGCAACCTTCGCTGTCTCTCAAACTGTCTTTCTGTGTAAATTACCACAACAGCAATGGAACCAAGATGGAAGGAGAGAAAGACAGGTCAAGAGAAAAAAAGCCTGTTGCGATATTCCTGTTCGGTTAACAAAAGTCTGTCTTTGATCAGGAGCTCTTCCACACACCCATGGCTCCAGCTGACAGCCCTCATGCAAGCAGGCATCAAGCAAAAGTGACGGAGAACAAAGTTGGCTCGCAAGAAAAGCAGCAAAGACAGAGAGAGAAAAAGTGAAAAATTGATAGAGACAGCGAGAGAGACAGATAGAGAGAAAATGCAAATGCCAAGACCGCAATGGAGGTCTTTGTAGTAATTGAGAAAAAGACAGAGAGGGATAGGGAGAGAGAAAAAGCTAGTAAGCGAGAGAAAGAGAGAAAGAGAGAAAGAGAGAGAGTGAGCGAGCGAGAGAAAGAGAAAAACAGAGAGAGAGAGAGAGAAAGAGAAAGAGAGAGAGAGACAGGGAGCGAGAGAAAGAGAGATTAAGAGAGAGAGAAAGAGACAAAGAGAGAAAGAGAGAAAGAGAGAGTGAGAGAGAGCGACGGAGAAAGAGATAGAAAGTGAATACCAGTGAAAGAGAGACAAAGAAATAGATAGCAAATGAGAGAGAAAGAAACAGAGATACAGAGAGAGAGAGCGAGAGAGAAAGAGATAGAGAGCGAAAGGAATAGAGAGAGAAAGAGAGAGAGAGAAAGAGAGAGAGAGAAAGAGAGAGAGCGAGAGAGAGGGAGAGAGAGCGAGAGAGGCAGGAACTGAGTTGCTGAAGCAGCACTCACCCGCTTGAAAAGTCTATGGTCCATCAAGGGGCTTGGCGTAAACAGCAAAACAATAGCAAACGGCTATTAGCACACAGTTGGCACTCGGCAGGAGGGGTGTGAGCACAAGGTGGGGGCCAATTACAGTCAGAGGGGAGGGGGACTGAAGGTTTCAACCACATCCAACCAATGGTAAAGGAAAAAAAACAACTCGTCAATTGGTTCAGTTCATGAAATCTAAACAGACGATTTTAGCCGATTAGCTCAGTTGCGTTGCGGAACGTTCCTTCCAATCAAATGTGATGAACGTGCATGTTTGGGGGCCCACCTGTGGCGGCAGCGACGCAGAAACCTCATGATCTTCCGGGCGGCCTGGTCTTGCCTCTTTGTGAGCAGACTACCTCTGCATGAAAACAAATAAAGTGGAGAGAACATTGTTCGGGGGACACGTGAGCAAGATTTCAAAAAAGACTCCAAAACAGGTGTAACGTGATGTGAAAAAGATGTGTTTTGTGAGCGAGTCATCAGCTTAAAAAAAGCATCACTTTATTTCAGATGATGTTACTATATGATGAGACACCATAAACCAGATTGGAAAGTCTGTGTAAACTCTCAGTCGTTCAGGAGTGGTCCATCAATGAAAAGGTTTCTTAAACCGTCATCTGGACTTCTTTGAATGTGTCGGACGTCTCGCTCCTCATCCGAAAAGCTTCGTCAGCGAACTAAAGTTGTGCTGGTAGCTCTGGGACATATATATATATATATATATATATATATATATATAGGGCCAGAGCTCACAGCACAACTTTAGTTCGCTGACTAAGCTTTTCAGATGAGGGTAGAAAGGTCCGACCCCTTCAAAGTACAGATCACTGCTGACGAAAACTTTTCACCAGATTAGAAAGTGAATTGCAAAACTAAAACAGATGCTAATAACGACACAATTACGAACCAGTTTAGTTGAGTTTTCTCAAACTTTCCACAGCAACTATGTGTTGGTAATTAGCAGGAAAGTTATTGTGCTTATCAACAAATTAAACACTAGCAATAAAAAAAAAAAACAAGCAAAAACATGATGTTAATCCACAAGCCAAAAAATAGCTTTAGCAGCCATCTTTAATCAGATTTCAGCCCACGTCGGTATCAATTTTAAGTCACTTTAATCAGACCGTATTTTCAATGATCAGTACTATGACTTTTTTCGACCATTATGCAGGGTGACCCCCACCCCAAGAAACGGGCCTCAACTCCAATTAGGCCCCGTTTCTTAGTGTTTTGTCCGAATGAAATGAAACTTTGGTCATAACTAGTTTATTATATTCAAAACATCACATCAAAACACTAGGGTCTTCGACCTTTTTTCTCCGTTCTACAGCATATGTTCTAGATGGCCTCCATTTAAGCTCAGTGCATTTCTTGATGCCCAGCACAAAGTTGTCCATGACGTTCTTCCAGATGTTCTTTTTGCGTCACCCTGTATAAGTGGGGGAGGAGTGCAGGGCGGGCAACTACATGAGGTTCAATACTACACAGGTATTGTTGGGGTAATTCGCCATACAAACATCTCTAAACATCGCTCTGTAATCTTTGTTTACATTTTAAACTTCCTGATACGTCATATCCTGCCTTCCTTTACATGATGTCGCATTTTCATTACGTCACATCCTGTCGCGTCATATACTATGCGCCGCATAAATACTCCTGCGGCCCGTTTTTTCGCTCTCTCTCGCCATGCTCCCTCCTTGGCCGACACCGCGATGCCTCCGCGCTCTCCCAAATTAAATCAACTTTCTGTTCAAGACCTGGCTCCCTGATGATTCAACCATCCATCTCCATCAACACCCGTAGAAGCAATGCACCAAGGGCGAACGATCAAAATAAGCCAACAGGAATCGCTCTAATGCTGTCATACCACTTGCAAACACTAGATTCAAATAAAAAATAGTCAGACTTTGACTCAGACTTTTAAACACACAGACTTGTGGCCTAGTGTTAGGACAAATGCACTGATTTAATTTTGAAGCGCAGACACCTGGCTAGCTTGAGGATGCTATTTGAAGCGCCACATTTTGTGAACCTTGATTTGGTGCCTTTACTGCATCGCTACCTCATTTTGTGCTGCATCAGGGCGGCAGCAGCTGCCCCGCAGTGCCGAGGCTTGAGCTTGCCAAACTCCTTGTAGCTGCGGTAGTATTGCTGAATGAGCACGGCGGCTCTTCTGCTCTGCTGGAACTTCTTCTGCTCGTGGTAGCTGCGGAATTTACTCTGGATAAGGATGGCGGCCTGCGTCATCTTCTTATAAAGTGCATACTGCAAATGAAAATATTGTGCTGCGTCAACACCGGAGATATTTTTTTAGAGGTCTTAAGGTGCCTGTTGTTAAGAAGTGTACCTTCAAGGCTATCCATGTAAGCTTGCATGAAGGAAAAACATGTACAGTAGTGTTAAGCAAGCACTATGTTGATGTCGCAAGTCATTTAAGAAATGATTCTTGTCTTGGCCTTTGCGTTAGTGACAGCAAGTAGGAATCAAGAACCGTGGAACCCCGGTTTTCGCACAATGACATTTTTTGACATTTTTGGGTCAAAATTTTCACCCCGTTGGGGAGCATTGGCTTAGTCGCACAAGTCGGGCACTTTCAGTCTGTCCTGGAATGGATGCAACCTTTAAACTGTATACAAAACATTTCAGCGTTTGTGAACGCATCTGTTGAGTGTGACTGTTTAAGTAAGCCGTGACACAGTTACGCCATCGGAAGTATGAAAATGGTGGATTTTTTCCCAACAATAACCTCTTGTCCACTTTGTCTCACATATGTGGAAGCCATCACTAAAAATAAGAGAGAAATTAATGGTGAGGTATCACTTTCATTTTCTGTATGTTAAACTGCAGCCATTTTGTCTGGAATGGATTAATTGGAGGTACATTATTTACGATGAGAGATTTCCCTTTTTCTTCACGTACTTCAAGAAAGCCGAGGTTCCACTGTCGAATCAATCAATTTTGAACACAAATGTTCCAACCTGTTTGTATTTCTTGTAACAACGCTGAATAACAGCAGTGGCTACTTGCTGTTGTTCTTGAAGCGGCCGCCCCTGTTGAAGAAGTAGAGCGAGATGGGTCAGAAGCCAAATCACAACCTGCTATTAGCCAACTTCGATATAAGTGGCTCCATCCAGTGTCTTGGTGTCCTCACATCAACGGCACCCAAGTCCGGTTCCAGCTTCGGTAGGAAGCTGCGAGTCGGAGTGGAAGGCCAACTCTTGACTTGCAAAACGTCTGCTTTGACATTAGTTAGCAGATAAGATAGGCGCCACAGAGACAAATGACAGCAAACGGTAGGTCATATGAAAAAAAGTAAAAGCAGGGAGGAACACAGCAGTAGGAAAAATGTTCAGAGAAAGAGTTGACAACAAGCGGTAGCAAGCTCCATTCACTGAATAGGAGAATAAGCGTCCCCATGTGTACCAAGGGAAGCAAGATGGAGGACAATGCAAAACAACATGCTCTGTTCAAGGCATTTCCCCATGCTGACATCCCAGTGACATTTTGTTGACGTTGTCATTTGTACAAAGGAAAGAAGAACACGACAGACACATAAGAGACACACAGACCAACAGACAGGAAAGTGTGCCGTTTCATCAGAAACAGTGCATTCACCCACCACAAAAACAAAAAATACCTTCACCCACTAGTTTGGGAGCAAAGCAAACCCATCAAATTCTGTGCAAAACTGCACAAGCACTGCAAGGGCCACACTCCAGCACACACATAATTCGACACCTAACGGGAAGGACTGTACCTTGTATTTGCGGAAGGCCGTCTGAACGAGACGGGCAGCTTCATATAGCTCTCTTTGTTCTGGATCGGATAGAGTAAGCTGGGCCAGGTCTCTCTCCACCTTGCTGTTGGAGGCATTAATGAAGTCGCTCCAGTCTGCCGGCGATGGAAGTGTGGCCCTCTCCAAGGGCCCCTCTCCCAGCAGGTTAAGTCCAGGACTTAGGCTCTGGTTGGATGAGGAGGTCACTGGATCATTTTGCAGAGATCTGGGGAAGGAAGGTGACCAAAGCCTTCAGATCTGCTTTCGACAGGCCCCTTGGTAAAGCGCAGTCATTGGCCATCAAGTGCACAGGCCAGGTACACATCCCCATCATCATTCACTGTTTGTCTTTGACTTTTTTTCCTTTTGTTGTATATTGTGTTGACCTTGGATTTGAGATGACCACAGATTTTGAGTTCAGGATACATGCTTCAAGACACTGATCACAGTCATGATTTTGCAATTTTTTTACTTTTAATAAACTCATTCACTGCCAGACGATATGCAAACATGTTTCCACTCCAGTGCCAGGGTTTGTCATTTGCACTGAAATTGCAGGACCCACAGAATCTGGAGTTTTAGGAGTACATCAACATTTAATGCAGGGTAAGAAACCTTATACACTCTTCTTGCATTAGAAAAAAGAGGTAATTCCTAAGTTAATGGGTCTGGAGTTATCTGAGCTTGAAATGGAGGCGCCTGTACAAAATACAATACAATATAAACATCTTGATTTATTTACCGCTTTAACAACAGCTGAAGCTATAACTATACGCTAACATGAACGAAAGGCATATGCTGCCCCCTTCGTAAAAGGGAAAAACATTGCCAGAGGTCTGACCAGCACTTAATCTGCACCCCCGCAAGAAAAACCAAAACCCGAACAAATTCGTGAATGTCGCTCTACGTCACACTTTTCAATTCCTGACTAAATACGGCAATTGTAGCGACTGAGTTAACATGGTAGAAAACCGCAAAACATCAAGACGGACACATGATTTCTATAAGTCTTCGCCAGTACATTTTCAAATGTTGACTACCACAATAATACCCATGTTCAATTTTCATTGGCCACGAACATGACTTGAGCTCTTTTTCGAACTGGGCGACCTGCTACTATGATGGTTGTGAAGGCAATTTGCTATACGAACACATTTTAAACATCTTTTCTATTTCCTTTCACATCATTTTGTTTTTCTTGGACTTGCTTCATGTCACATCCTGCCCACCTTTACATGACATCACATCTTGTCCGTCTTTACATGACGTCACATCCTGTCCGTCTTTATAAAAGCTCTCCCAACACGCCCCATCTCTATCTCTCTGGCCCTCCTCAACCAACCTCACAATGTCTCTGCTGTCTAGAAGATTCAAATAATCTTTTTTGTTCAACACCTTGGTTCCTGCTGATTTTACAACCATCTTCTAAAACCGTGAAGAGCCATGAACCAGAGGGAAGGATTGTTTTTAACCCATCATTATTTGGTGCCGGAACCCAGAGGGAAGGATCATTTTTAACCCATCAATGGTGAGCCGCAAGAGTTGCCGAACCCCCATTTTAAGTCAAGTCAAGAACAACTTTATTGTCATTTTTTTGTCACTCTGCCAAGTAAATTTTTTGAACAGGAGTTCATGTTAGGGGGTCATTTTACAAAAAAATGTATTCAAGGTTTCAACATACCGTAGGTGTAAGATGCTGGGGAGCTGCTCTACATCTCCCAGGTAATTGGCCAGCCAGTTCATGGTGCTGTTGACCACTGATGTATCTCCAGGCAGAGAGTCAGCAGAAGAAAAATGCTCCCTCTTGATCCTCTCTGGTGTTGCCTCGATGATCTGCTCGGCCAGAGTCATCATATTTGCCTGTTTTGTTGAGACAGACGTGAATGACTGTTGACTGATGCTGAAAGCACATCTGTGATTTGACAAGAGAGGTTGACTGTTTGCGATGACTCGAACGCTATGTGGACATTGAAAAGATGACAACTGTGACATTGTTGAATGCTGCCCTTCTAAACAAGCAAATCAGCTGCTGGTGTGGCAGCTTTCAACCAAGTTTACAGTTGGCAGTGATTGCGAAGATACATTGCATGCATCCGATGTAAGAGTCAACTTTCGAGACTCTGCCGGTGAAAAGTGTGTGCAAGGCACCGAACATGGTAAATCAGTCACTCTCACCTGTAGGTTATCCATCTGTGTGAGACAGTCTTGATTCTCCAGATCCTCCCGATAGGATAGCATTTCTGCCTCAGCCATGCTTCTTTCCGCCATGACCAGCATGCTCAGTTGTTCCCGCTGGCGTAAGCGGCTGCCGAGCTTTTCCTTCCCCAAAATGCCGCTCTCGTCGACCCCCATACCCTTCCTCCCAATGTTGCTACCAGAAAGGGTCTCTTTCCTGGAGGTCCACCTGGCCATCCCTGTGCTGTCCCCTGTTGACATACTTGTGTCCAGGCTCTCTGATGACTGACTTCTGGGGCTGGAAGGCAGCTTATGGAGCAGCTGCGGCTGCTGCTGCAGGTTAAGAGGAACGGATGAAGCCTTATCGGGCCGCGTCTGAAATTGCTGTGGGTTGGGTTTATGCTTTTTAGCTAGCGGGAGGTCTCTTTGGCCGTCGCTGCTGTAGTGACTGGAAGGTTCTGACCTGGGCCTCCTCAAGTCTGCAAAACATGCAAAATACAAATGTTAGCTTCAGAAATGCAGAGAAAATGAGTCTAAACAAATGAGTCCTTTCCGAGCCACTATTTGATGTTGAAATAAAGCTACGAGCCTGGATTGTGGCTGGTGTCGGTGGACGTGGTCGTCGTCGTAGCAGAACCTCCTCTTTTGCCACCGCCGGGAGCCACTACATTCTCATTCACCCAGCTTAGCATCCAGCTGTCTGCAGCGGGAGTGTCGATCGTCGGGGAGAAAGACGTGCGAGTTGTAGGGGGTAGTGGCCCAGGCGGCTGACGCTCCTCCCGCTGCAGCTGCTCCAGACATTCCGCCAATTTGGTATGGCCCCGGGATCGGGCGATGGAAAGAGGTAGACGGCCCAAAGAATCTGGAATTGCAAGGGCCCGTCGATCCCATTGGTACAGGACTGCGGCTGCCTCCAGGTGACCCAGGGCACATGCCCACATCTGCCGAGGTTGCAGAAAAGAGTCAAAGATACAGCAGAATGCTAAAAACATAGTTCACGCATGTCCAAATATGCTTTGCTCTCTTACCAACGGTGTGCAAGAGAAGTGATCCACATTGAGCGGGTCCACTTCTAACTCCAGATCAATGCTATCAGCATGTTTGGCACTGGGTGGAAGACAACCAAAAATCAAATGACATGCAAACACACGAGCAGTGGATTGCCAGGATGCTGCTCCCACCGCCACTTGATGAGCGTCCGGATGAGGGTGGCGTAGCCCTGGCCAGCAGCCAGGTGAAGGAGCGTCATGCCTCGGAAAGTCTTGGAGTGGATTAAATGCTTGGACTTGGCCCAACAAGCTCTGCTCATCATCTTCTCACAAACCACAACCACACGGCTCTCAAAGGAGCTGCTGGCCTGCGTTGGTCCTGTCGCACACTGCCAAACAAACGGTGCAATCTTTATTGCTGGATTTGTACAGCATTCCTTTCGGACAATGCAGCAATACCATTCGGTTCTGTCCACCGCATTTTACTTTGTGGTGGCCACAAAGGACCATTACAGCTGGAACCAGGTTACAGGTAACACCCGATTTACAACCGGTGTCCATTCAGACCAAACAGTCATAAGTCTAAATGGTTGTAAGTCGAAATCCATTCAAAATGTTGAATAGAGACTGTGCTAAATTACTTGCAAACTATCTGATTCGGACGCCACGCGGGCGGGCGTCGGTCTGGGTTGCCGGTGATCTACCGGGTGCCCTCTCCATGGCCTTATCCCGACCCCGCGGCCGTCTGCGGCGCTGACGCGCCTGACCCGCCACATCGCCTCAAAGCAGAAAGAACTGTGTCAAAGAGGCGGCGGGGCCGACACCGACCGTGGGCTGTGGGCATCGGTGGACACTCCCTGCTCCAGTGCCATCACACAGCCGATTGCTGCGCAAGAGTGAGATGCTGGTTTGCAGGTCAAAATTGTCGTACTCGTTGCCCGGCTGCTAGCGTGTTGCGGTGCCAGGCGTAGAATTAAAATAAAAAAAAATGGGTTTGGCGATCGTGGTCGCAAGTACAGGTGGTCGTAAGTACAGGTGGTCGTAAGTCGCGCCAGTCGCAAGTCGGATCTTACCTGTATCACGATTGGAATGTAGCACAAACACTGTACGTCAGTCAAATTTTAGTATGCCGTCTTCACAGAACAGGACGATGAACAATGGATGTCCACAATATGATATGGTACAGTAAAGTCTCGTTATATCGATATCGGATATATCGATAGTCCCGGTTATATCGATATTTTTTCGGACTCCCTTGAATATCGATATAATGAGACTTTACTGTATAATCTCAGTAAATGATAAAATGTTTTTACATAAAAAGCATTTATTTGGCTCATCCTTTCATTGACCTTTTCATCTGTCTAAGTCAATTTAGGAAGTCATGGTTCTGTGTGGGTATGCTGTTATATTTGATATTTATTTATTCCCTTCATTTATCCATGTAAGCCAACTGAGAACAGGTTTTCATTTACAATGCCGTAAACAAAACTATAATTAAAAGGAATGAACAGTTATTTTTAGATTTTTTTTATACAATTATTTGTTTTTTTTTCCACTTTAAGTATACCAACAAACTGAATTGTCCAGAAACATTTTCAGTTGGTCAATTTAAAACTAACAAAACTAAGTTTCAGTTTGTATTTAGTTTACTGAATGGCTTGCATTTACTAAAATGACACTCACAATCGTTCACCCCCCCCCCCCCCCCCCCCCCCCCGTTGGACACGGGGTGCATTTGTTTTGTCCTTGAAATATAAGCCAATAAAATGTCTATAACATGGCTGCCGTGATCTTCAGTCCACTACTTGTGTTCTGTGAGTTAGCTCAGGGGCTGTTTACCTGTATCTGACTGTTGCTGTCTCCGCCTCCTGGAGCTCCACCTGCCCCCACTCCGCCGCCACTTTCTGCAGTCCCACCACTTGCTGCTGTGGTCGGCTGTTGGTGGCTGGCCATCTCAGCCATCCTCCTCTCCATCTGCTCCAAGCGCTCCAGGATAGACATTCGGAACTGGTTATCTGGCCAGGTGGCGAGACACAGAGGAGGAAGACAATTCAACCCGCGGCAGAGATGCTGCATGACTATAAATCAGTGTGTTTGCTGTTGTATCTACGCACACAACCTTGTATCCCGACAAGACGAATTATCGCACTGGAGGCACCAAATGCTTCCAGCAGGCAGCAGAGCTTCCAAAGCCCTTTGAACCCGAATCATCAACCATTTGTGACATAAGCAGTAAATGGCAAGGTCCCTCTTCTAGCTATTACAACCCCTGTATAATCACCATTAATCAGACTGAGGAGTGAGAACAATCACATCAATTATGAACTTCATCCTTACAAGAGACTTTGCCAAAGTGCACCCCAAAAATCCATCAATCACTAATTACAGGCTTTACAGCCCAAGAAGATGAACAGGCATCGCATAGGCAAGCGGGATTCAAGGCCTCTCCAGCCGAATATGAGAGCTCAAGAGTGCCAGATGCAATAGCGAGGCTAAGCGGGGACATTATCAATCAATCAAAACCATCTCCTGAGTCCTTGAAGAAAAAAGCCGTCCCCGACATCAGGATGGAAGTGCATTAGCCTTGAAAGGGCTTATATAGTAGCACTCCACTACATGTCAAGAGGTTGGTCTTTGGCAACAGGAAAAGCTCAGGTCCTTGTGGGAAATTGTAAAGGTATTCTCCATCAAATTAATAGTTTGGGGATTGCAACTGACAATATAAATGCTGGCAACAGTGACACAGCATTATGAAGTTTGCACTTTTTCTTAAAACAGGCAATCTGAAGTGAGAGTAAGAAATAACAAAATCAAAGTATTGCCTCTTTGGCCCCATCTTGAACCTCTAATTAGATTTTTAACTAAACCAACACAACAAAAACAATTAATCAGACCCAAAAGATGTGACTGACATGGTGTAATCCATCTGTTGGGAACTTGTGGTACCCAGCTGAAGACTTTCCTTGAGCTTCAGGTTGAAACTTTGAAGGACGCCCAATTAGCAATAACATCCACCCATCCATTTTCCTGACCACTGTATCCTCACCCAGGTTGCGAGAGGTGAAGGACCCTATCCCAGCCGTCTTCGGGCACGAGGCGGGGGACCCTCTAAATTCGTTGCCAACCAATCGCAGAGCTCACAGAGACAAACAACCAGTCACTCTCACACTCACACCTGAGGACAATTTAGAGTGTTCAATCAGCCTGCCATGTAGGTTTTTGGAATGTGGAAGGAAACCGGAGGACCCAGAGCAAACCCACGGAGAGACCATGCAAACTCCGCACAGGGAGGAGGGACCAGGTCTTGAACTCACAACTTGTGCACTGTGAACTCCTTATCCCCTTTAAGCAACAACACTCACACCACTCACAGTATATCGACGTACAAGTCACAACCATATACCAAGGTGGTTGTGTCCATTCAGTGTAATAGGACGAGTACACAGAGATCAGTGCAGTAGATCAATAGAGAATATAGAAGACCGCATTAGCATTCTCCATTTAGCCACTGTGGGGCTGTTTCTGTGGAAACCTGCTGCTGCGCGGTAACTAGGCGACAGGAAAACGGCTGTGTGTATATGGTCTGTCTTCTATTGGCTTATTGATGAAGGGGAGGAGAAGGACTGCACACAGAAAAAAACTAGAGAGAGACAGGAAAAGCATAGAAAGATATTTATTAATCTTCCTCACTGTGCTATACGTGTTTGGGGCTTGGGCCCCTTGACTCTGTGTGGATCTCATCCAATGGGATCCGATAGCATTTAGCCTTCAGAATACAACACAAATGTTTGTTGTCATACCAGCATAAAAGAGGTCAGGCAAACACACAGCATGACAGAGGCTGGGAAATTGCTCCGCTACCTGACCGCATGCTGCACGATGGTGCTTCCCTTTGCACCACTTTGTGATCAACAGAGCTGAAAAATACATTTATATTTGAAGCATCTTCAGCTAATAACTAGTAAATTAGGACAGATTTAGCATTCTCTGCTAAGGTGGAAGGGCTGTGTCTGTAGTGCCAGGTTTGGGATAGGTCGGTGCAATCCTAATATGATACCAGGCCACATGGTTGACAAAGGTCAAGGCTAACAAGCAAGCGCAGAGCAGCAGAGTGGATAGCTCAGCATGCTCGCATGCCTTTGTTCAGGCAGTCCTAATGCTGCAGTGCGCTGCAGCGCAGATGATGTCATTCCCACCTGCTGCCTGTTATTCTGAATGCCAGGCACGTCCACTGCGGAGGGAGGATGGGGGAAGAGAAGAGTGTGGGGAGATGGGGAACGTGAGCAGCCATAGACGAGGGCATCAAAACACAGACACCTTCCCACGCTCGGCTTTTGTGGAGAGGGGCATGATCGACGTGCTCAATCTCATGTTTTCAGGGCAATCTAAAGCCAGCGCCATATTCATTCAGCAAAGGCACTTTTTTGTTTACATACAGAACAAAACAATAGTGATTAGGAGACTAACAACTTTACATCTGCTTGTCTCTGCTCTTTCTAACTTCTCCCAAAGACCAGTCAACTACATCAATTATTCTCGTAGAGTATGCTAAAACTATAGTATATCTACCCTGCCTTCTAAAATATATCCCATCTATGAGATCAATGCCTGAAGAGACCAAGAAATGTCCAAGTCTTGTATTGTAGTGGCCGTTATCAACGTGGACATGGAGAAAAAAAATCCACAAAAGGGCTTGAACATTTTTGAGAATGGCCACAAATGACTTGTTTTAAAGCCTGCAGTGCTACCCCATGACAAGGAATCACTTGCTCTACCCCTGTGGACACGGGAGACGGCCAGGACAGTCTTTTGACATGGCAGAAACTCTTGTAGAGACTCACAAAAAGAAAAATATGCTGTGTGTGCGTGCGTGTGTATAAGACATAAGATAGAAGGCAGGCGGTAGAATTCTTAACCAGGTTAAAACGACCACATTGTAAAAATCACTCAAGCAACATAAGAGGCAATCAAATAAGCACACATGGAAGGTCAATGAACCAACCTTTGATTGAAGCTGACTTTATCCTCATATTAAGAAGATCAAGCCACCTCTTATCGCTCTTCCCGGTGATTTCTGAAGTGTCCCCAGGTCAGCTGGGTGACTATGTCTCGCTGGCATGTCCTGGTCGTCCCCGGTGCCTCTGCCCAGTTGGACGTGCACGGACCACCTCACCGGTGAGGTGAGCGAGGCATTCTAATCAGATGCC
Organism: Hippocampus bargibanti; assembly: GCF_051943395.1. NCBI lineage: Eukaryota > Metazoa > Chordata > Actinopteri > Syngnathiformes > Syngnathidae > Hippocampus > Hippocampus bargibanti. Next base: position 6,196,233 of record NC_142734.1, on the reverse strand, counting down.
AGAGCAACTTCATCTGGGTCTTGTTGACATGGAAGAGAAGCAGCTCAACTTTGAGCCCCTCCTGGATGACTGAGCTTCTCATCTTATCTCTAAGGGAGAGCTCAGGCACCCTTCGGATAATATTTAATTTTGACTGCTTGTATCCGGGATCACGTTCTTTCGGTCACTACCCATAGATCGTGGCAATGGATGCCATTCATATTTCTGACATTTTAACGTATAATCTCAACTTCAAACAGGTGAGCACCTGAAAAACTAAGCAATGCTCTGCCTCCTCTGTTGACTTTTTCAGATTGCTGACGTTGGGCATAATTGTAGCTCAAATCAACATGTTTGTTCAAACATGAACATTGCATCGTCAAAGAGAAAGCGTTTTCTAAACTTTACATTAGTTGAGTTTGTCAAACTCACGCCCACACGTCAACTGACTGTCGGAATCCAAGTCAAATTGTGATATAGAAGCTTTCAGCCCGATGCCAGCAATGCACGGCCTCTGTGTTTGGAATCTCAGTTGAATCAACAGTTTACACCATGCGTGATAGCATTGCTTGTCTTGCAAGAGAGAGTGACTCTTAACCTCCTGGCATTTGTCCAGCAAAATAGGTCAACACATGTCGAGTCTAAAAAGGCAAGAGATTCTGTCACAACAAAGGTCAAGCACCAAGAGTCAGTGCCACAGGGACTGAGTGTCACCTAGCATTATACTCATACACCACTGCAGAATTGATCAGGGGTCTTGGCCAGAAGGCCCGTTTGAATTTCAGATTATTGTACTTTATAATACAGTGGGGATCAAGAAAGGGCGCGTGCATACCCAGGATTAAAATCAGGAATCAAATTCAAATCTACTTCAAACAAACAGGAAACATTGAAGCAGCACCATTTTGAAACATGATTGAAACGCAAGATTAATTTAACTCGCCCAGAGCACATTGACAACATACAACTGTCCACAAGTGACAAGGCTTTTTTCCGAACCTCGCAGACATTCCTGCCACAAGGGATGAATAAATAACAAGTGGCTAGAAAGATGTCCACGACCGTGAAAAAGAAAAGTAGAAACAATTTAAATATCCTAAGAGTCCTAACAAAGGCCCCGCCCTAGATAACTACAAAGATTGTGAATTTCAGAATTTGGTTTGGCACTGTTGTCTGTCTCTCTGACATGCTAGAAAAGGAAGTGTTTGCAATGCAACACGGTCACATACAGGCCTGTATGAAAAATGTGATTTTGCTGTCTTACTGAAGACTGTCAATGTTTTAATGTATTGTTTACTTGTTGCATCCACACAAAAGGTAGTCACTCGCACATGTTGTTGTTTCATAGTTTCACTTCATAGTTTCAGTTCATTCCGTAAATAATTGGCTTTTAAATTCTCGTGAATTAGAAAGGAGGCAAAGTGAGGAGAAAAGGTTACGTTGGAAGTTGCTCAGCTGACCTTGTAGCTGATCAAATGACACACAGGAAGGATCTATGGATGGATAGCCCGGTAGCTAGATAGATAAGATAGACAGCCAGAGTGTGTGACACACTTCGGCAGCCAGGTGATGAGCTTGTTTTCAGACAACTCCAATGTGAGTACACGTTGAAAACGGATGGGGGCTAACTGTCAGCAGTGAGTAGCAGCAGTGTAGGGTGAGATCATCGGTGTTCACAGAATTTGTCCGAAATATTTTTTTCCCCAAATATTTTTTTCATCCATCATTGACAGCGACATCTAGTGAGAGGGAGAACAATTAAAAGTTCATCCACTTGAGAGTAGAAGGCACAGCAAACATGTGCCATTCGCTCACTAAGTTTTGCGTTTCATTCATTGAGTCAGTTAGTCAACAGAAAGCAGATCATGCTACTTTTTGCGACAGATCATGCTACTTTTTGCTGGTGTTATGTGAGTTTTTTAATAGGTCAATCACAACCCTATTTGATGAATAAGGCTGTCACAATGAAATGCAGGAATACTCCTGGATTGTAAATAGCACAGTCACCTTATATCAGGTCAATAGTGACATACAGTATATCAAATATGCTTTTATACTGTATTTTTATACGTTGCACCATTTACAGTTCTTTTTATGAAACTTTTTTTGTGCAGTTGTACATTTCAGTCTTCTGCCATTTTTTTGAGAACATGCAAGTTTTTTTCTTACCCCCTTTCAATTTAGCTGCTGTAGATTGCAAATTTCCCCACTGTGTGACTATTAAACACTTTCTGATTCTGTTATTGTTTGAGTTTTAGTAAAATAAAAAATGCCTGATGGATTTTATGCAGTCAGAGAGGTGGACATTTCTTTCAAAGTCCACCTTGGCCCAGTTACAGCATCAACTGAAATGCAACTTCAATTTCACACACGCACGGACGCACACGCCACACACACACAATTGACACACAAACCTTAACAACACAAGGATACAGCCTGAAGTTCTAACCTTCTATCTTATTTTCCATGGGTAGTCCATCCCAACGCTGGGTGAAGAAGGAACCACGCCTCTTTTTTGTTTAGGAAGCTCAGGTGTCGGTCACTAGTATCCTGACCCACGATAGCCGGTCCATGGTTGCCCCTCAACCCCACACACACGCAAAGCTGAAAAGGGATATGCCGGTCCCAGCGCTGCCCTCAGGCAAAGAAAGGCAAAATCACATCCGCGACCATGTTGTGTATCATCCTACTCCACGAACTCAAACAATGGAACAAGGATAGAGTAATGTGGGGAGCTACTCCTCCTTCCTTAAAAAAAAACTCCTCCTCTTCTCCACTTCTTTCATCTCACAAGCGCACACGAGTTCACACGTGCTGTCGGCAAACAGATACCACACTTTCACCGCTCACCTCTTCTTTTAGAGCATCGGCGTAACATTCAAACAGGTTTGTGGTGTGTATGGACGCCGCCGTTACGGCCAAGCGCATTTTCGCAATAGTCAACCAAACACGCCCACCCAGCGCTTGTGCGCTCAATGCGTGTGCAACATTCTGCTCAGCGCATGCTCGAGGACGTAGTCCGACTGCAGCTGAATGAGCCATACGCGCACACACACACGCACACACACAATAATGTTGGAAGCACGGATCTTATTGTGGCAGTGTCCTGCCAATGGCGCTCTACCTGCAATGCTGCAGAGAAATGGAAAAATAAGCGCCCCTTCCCCCACTCTGCATTATGACAAATTAAGGCAAGAGGGCAGGCAGCTGTGCCACGAGCATGAACACAACACCAAGTCGTCCACTTTGGCCAAGCTGCATACAAATACATACCTGCTAACTTCGGAAACCAGAAAAGCCTCGTAATACGGCGGGGTACAGGTTACTACACATGCGCAGTAAACTGTCTGCATTGACGCTTTTTAGTGGATTTTATCATTTCAAATAATGTACGTCGTACTACTACTTTTACACGGGAATTGTAATCAATTATACCAGCAGATACTAGCCAAGGTTGACAGGTTAGAAATTCAAACGTGCGTCATTTTCACCTTTTCTGTAGCGAAGTTCAAGTCTAGCGCCTGGAAATGTTTGGGAGTATTCCTCATGAAACGACTGTAGTTTTCTTTTAATTTTCACACTTTTTGTTGATTTTTCTCCGGCAGATGCCATTATACAACAATCATAAAAACGACGCTAACTCTTGTAATGATATGAGCAAATCGTATTTGCATGTTCTACTAGTGATGCCTGGCTTTAGATCAAAGTAGCATGCGCGCTGCTGCGAGGTAGTCCGATGAGAGCCTACGAGAGCCACACATGTCAATTGCCTTCTCTCTCCAACCAACACAGCCGTCCTAATAAAGAACCTCAAATATATCCAGAAGTTGTGTCATTTACCGAATCCGCTTACACAAAGCAACACATGGTGTCAGAATTGTAAGCAACACAACTCTTCAGTCTCGAGTCCAGGAATGAGCTGTCACTCTTGATTCCAGTAAAGACCTATACCACGCGCATGCGCAATTCATCTAAAGGAAGCTAACAGCTTGCACTGTGCCGATCGCTTGTTCTCGTGTTCTGAATTAACGTTGAGTACACTACAGTACTTACTATTTGTTTTTATTGAAAACCATAGTTTTCATTATTAACCCGTAATGGGATAATGTAAACCGTAGTTTTTACGGCAAAACCGCAGTAGTTGGCAGGTATGCAAATCGTAAAATAGCGCAGTGGACTAAATGCATAGTGTTCAGCTGGTGGCTGGAGACACTGAGAATCTGCGTGCATGCTAGGGCAGTGTATCCATTGGCGGTAGTCCTGATGCTCCTTGTGTCGCTTGCAACAATCCAAAGAGAAAGCTGGTTCTTGCTATTGAATGACTTGATGGCGAGACTCATCCACAAAATGTGCTTCTGTTGTAGTGTCCCAATGAAATATTCTTTTACAGATTAGCCACCCTATGAGTCAAATCAATGAGAAGTTCCACATCCCAAAGTTTATCAAAAACATTGTCACACGAGTATTATGTAACTCATTCACTGCCCTTCAAACATTTATTCTGGGATTGAAAATATGACGTAGAGCGCCATTCTCGAATTTGTTCCGGTTTTGTTTTTTTCTTGTTTGGGTGCCGATAAAGCGCTGGCTATGGCCTCTGGCAATGGCCTCCATAAGGGGCAGCATTTCTCTTTTTTCATGTTAGCTTCAGCTTCAACTGTTGTTGAAGTGCTATATAAACCAATATGTATGTATTTGGACATCCTCCCTCATTTCACGCTCATATAACTACAGACCCAGATAATTTAGGAATTAACTATTTTTTTCAGATAAAAGTACACAGTCTGAGGTTTCTTACGCTGCATTGAATATTTATGTAGTCCTAAAACTCAATATTCTGTGGGTCCTGCAATTTGTGTGACAATTACAAAAATCCTGGCACAAGTAGACACATTTTGGCACATCGTCTGGCAGTTTCAATTATGTCAGTGTCTCTAATATGTACAGGGGAGTCTTAACTACAGCCAAAGCTAAATAACTCCTTCTCTTGGCAGACAATCAAGAGCAAGCAGCAGATGGCTACCGATAGCAAGGAAAGAATTAAACTCAGCGAGGTAAAAAGAGTGGGCTGCTTTTTCCCAGAGTCAGTCAGCTCCTCCTCAACTGATTCCGTGAATGAGCCAGTGATGCTGAGGCATCCGCGTATGAATGGCGGGGAGATGCACCGCTTCATCTTCTTCCTAATCCCTCCAGGGCTGTCTGCAATGCAGCTGTCCTGGAAGCTCATGCTTCACCTCGTCCCACTTTATCCACTGGTGCTTTTACATGCACATATTCACACCCACAAAGCACCAGGCTCACGTCCCATGGTACAACATCCATAAACCAACAGAACGTACACATTTTAATGGGGTGTCTTTCCATGAACTGATAGATTTGTAAACTGGCTAATTTGCTCTTCCTGTGCAGGAGTTTACCAAGTCCTAAATTCCGCCCAAGGCTAGATTTCTTACCCAAGGATGACCGTTTAACAGGCTGTGTGTGTTCACCTCGGATTGACCCAAGATTTTCTGTGCTTCCATTGTGGGCCTTGTGTTCGGCCAACTAAGCATACAACAGCATGAAACTTTAAAATATGATAACCCTTTAACCCGGGTCCTCCGGTTTCCTCCAACACTCCAAAAACATGCATGGCAGGCAGATTGACCACTCCAAATTGACCCTAGGTGTGTGTGTGTGAGTGACTGTTGTACGTCTTTGTGTGCCCTGCGATTGGCTGGCAACCAATTCAGGGCTCCAGCACCCCCCGCGACCCTACTGAGGAATAAGCGGTATGGAACATGGATGGATGGATGGATACCCTTTAAAATTATAAACCAATCTGAAAATATGTTCTATTCTCGGCGTAAATGGGTTAATGTGAGAAACGTTCCGAGGACATTTGAGGAATGGTGAAAGAATTGGTTCGGAGTCTGAGCGAAACTTACCATCCAGTGAGAGCCAGTCATGCTGAGCAGAGGGCAGTGAAGGAAGTGCACGGGCTTTATACTCAAAAACCACAGAGTTGGAGATGATCTGATTGCTAACGGCCACCTGGAGGGTCACCAGACCTGTGTCATGAGCTGATGACGGAAAACACATGTTTAGGATGTTATATGCAAATCAAACACAGCAAATAGAGCTTCAATTTTGAACTATGACTGCAATTTTGAAAAAAAAAAAATCTGAATGCATATCTCACCTGGGCAGTAGCAACGCAGCACTCCCGGCTGGATGAGAGAAGCCGGAACTGAGATCTGGTCAAATAAGCAGCTGTAGTTGGAGGCAGCTTCTTGCCAGGAGCCCGTGATTAACACTTTTACACCGCCCTTCAAAACACATGCACGTGGAATTCAGGATCGACGGTTCTGTCAAGGATTGTACTCATTCAAATGGCGAATGTAATGTCTCACAAAGAAACACTGGTTTCTTTCTTTTGTATTTCTTTGGTATGTCTTTCTCTATGTATTCAATCTTTACGCTGGTCAGTATTTTGAAAATGCCCATGTCCCCAAATTATAAATACACTGTATATAAGATAAAAACACTAAGAGTTTATCCCGCCTGATGATTGTATGCTGCCACCAAGAGTACAAAAGCAAAAATTGCACCGGCTGTGAAATAATGTTGGGAATTTTCTGTATAGGCCTTTACTGCGCTCTTGTGGATCGGAAATGCAATGTCACGTTGATCATTTCTTCCATACAGCGGGACGTGGCTTACAAACTTATTTGGTTCCCAGACAGTGTGTGAGGCGAAAAGTGTGTATCCCCAAAATTAATTTCCAATAGGAAACCATTAAAATGAGAATAATGCGTTCCTAGGTCCCCATAAAACATAATTTTGTACTTTCTAATTTTCTAAGCCTTAAAACTACGCAAAATATACCTTAATATACCTTATTTTATGTATAATAAATATGCTATAGTATTATGATTAAATGGATAACCTGTATTGTAGAATAAAGTCATTTTATTTACCTTTGGGATGGTCGTTAATGGCTTGATGGAATGGAGTGTCCGGTTTCCTCAGCATTAAACACTTGATGAGGAACGTAACCTTCTTCTTTCACCATCTTGTAGGTGCTTTCTCTGTGATAATTGTATCTAGTTCTTCATCAATTGTGATCTGTTTAGCTGGGTTGATAGCTTTTTGCATCAAGTGGACAGATGACTTGTGCGGGTTATTTGTGTAGCCTGATTGATGGGATACAGTAAAGTCTCGTTATATCGATATCGGTTATATCGATAGTACCGCTTATTACGATACTATTTTCATTGCGCACATACTTTAGTACGATACCCGGTTATTTTCATTGCCCTTGCATCAGTCATTTCAGGTGACTAGTCTTGTTTATGTATAATTACTTTTTTAAATTGTACCGTTTAGTTTGCAGTTTCCCTGTTGTGTTATGTACATGCCCACTGTACTGTATATGAATGCAATCGTTTTTTGCAACAATGTTTCTTGTTTTGTCTGCTGAAGCGTGATGATTTTGAAAATTATTAACATTCCATACTGTGTATTAAAGGACAGCCGATGTCACTTTTTATTCAAATGCAAATAAAAATGACTTCACGCCAAGACGTCTTGCATTGCTTGTGAATCCAAACAATGGCTTCAGATTCGGACAATATGCTTTCTTGTTACACATCCAGTTATGAATATGTTTCAAATACACTGTAGTTCTGAAGATGAAAGCATACATGTTTACAATCATTAAAGAATTATATGTGCCATTTTGAGGCAACATTGGGGGAACATCTCTCACCCCAAAAAAAAGGGAGTTAATGGCCAGCTTCGTTTCTTATATGGCGCTTGGCTGCCCTCTTTTGGCGGCTTTTGTTTAATGCAGTTCGGCGCAGGATCGGATATATCGATAGTCCCGGTTATATCGATATTTTTTCGGACTCCCTTGAATATCGATATAACGAGACTTTACTGTATTTTAGCCTTCCAGTGTACACTCTGCTTTTGAATTTTCAAAGTTGAAACGAGTCTAAATTTCACTGTTTTCTATTCATTTTCTAACCTTTTTTATGTTTTTTGTTTTATTTTTCACTTTTGTTTTTTGGTTTAAAACTCTGTCATCTCCCTTTCATGTGTGTGTGTGTTTTCTCTCACTCTCTGTCTGCCTGTCTCATTAATGTTTAACCCCCCCCCCAACTGCTGGGTTCTTGACCAATCACGTGGCTTTAACCGAAGACTGGGGGCGGGGAATAGACAAATAAATGCAGTCCGCTGCCATTTTGTTGTTAGAAGAACGGGCTCGTTCGCGAACGACACATCACTCATTGTGGAAGCTCCGTGTGTATTCCGAAAAATAGTTCGTATGCCAAGGTAAAATTTTCATAAATGTAATGTTCGTAAACCGAAAAGTTCGTAAGCCAAGGGGTTCGTAAACCGAGGTCTCACTGTACTAAATTGTGTGTTATTTTGCTGAACATTAGGAGTATACAGCACTATTCACCTTTTAAGTTGAATTACGTAAATGAATGACCCTTTTCACAAAATTCTCAATTTCTGAATAGTACCTGAATGTACTCTCACTCACCTCAGGATAGGACCACTCAGGGGAGTAGTCAGTGACCATAAAGAGCCGCCCAGTGGCCTGGAGCATGCCCAGACCGCCGTGCACAACGGCAGCAGACACCACATCGGCTACGTTCATGTAGGACAGCGACACAGCGTCTCCTGTGTTCCCTGCTGCACCAGAACCCCCGGTCAGAGACTGGGGGCTGCAGCATGGCTGAAGGCAGAGGTCTGATGGGTTGTAGCCAGACCCCCTGGAATCCTCCTGACCCTGTTGGGTGCCTCCGCCGGCACCGTTCGGGCTCGGCGAACTGTGTGAAGTAACGAGCTGGTGAGCATAGAGGTTTCCTCCGGCAGACATGGCCGTTCCACTGCCATCCACTGATATGAAGTCGTTAATTAAGTCTGAGAACTGGTTTCCGAAAGAGATGTCAAAGTGATCAAGGCTGATCTCCATGCCAGTGCCCCCTGCTCCTCCATTACTAGCGGCTCCCCCCAAGCCTTGGTGGCTTGGAATGGCATTGAAGAGTCCCTGGACCATGCCTACTCCCTGAAGGAGTGGCTGCAGTTGCTGTGGCGTATGATCGCACCCATTGTCTCCGTTTCCATTGGGAAGTGTCATGCCTTCCGTCGCACCACCATTTCCTCCTCCTTCTCCTCCTCCACTGTCATCTGATGTCTGAATATAGTGCTCAGTGGCGCCTCCTTCTCCGTTTCGTGCCACACACGACTGTAATTGATCTCCTGGCTTGAGCAGATTCTCCACTCCATTTTCAGGCGGTCTGGCCTGGACAGAACTGACACCAGCTGGCTGCTCCAGGACCACCACCTCCTCATGCTCATTGCCAAGCCCAGTGAAAGACCCACGGTATTGTAACAGCTGCAGGGATCCAGTCTGGCTACCGCTGTCTGTTGGTGAGCCTCCATTACAGTGCACCCTATGTTGGGTCTGTTGGTGGTGGTGTCGGTGATGACCATTAGTAGCAGGAGATTCAACCTTCACCACATGCAGCCCCATATAGGCTCCAGTTTCCTGGGTATTGTGCTCCATCATGTGTGCTTTCTGGCCCATGCTGGCCCTCCCCTGTTGCACCTGGCTGGACTGAGAAGCATCCTGAAGGAAGAAACTAGGAGAGTGGTTTTGGTGTGGTATGTGAGGACTAGACATGGCTTGACCATAGCTCACGGCAGAAGCGCCGGATCCATAGTCCTGTTTGGCATTGATAGCACTGAAATCCATTTGCTCCAGGGTGGTGCTGGGACTTAAACCACCACCAGAAGGAAGCAAGGATCCTGCTGGGGTCAGTGATAGGCCGCCTTGATCTGAACTGGTAGCAGATGGCACGGGCACCCCACCACCGCAGTTCACTCCTGCAACCTGGTAGCCACTCTCATTGGCCATCTGCTGCTCAAAGGAGGTGTCTTCAGTCTTGATGTTCTTCACTAAAGCTGAGTTGAAGCTGTAGCCGTTGACCGCCATGGGGGGAGAGCCCCTCAGAGTGTCATGTGTGTCAGTGACACCACCACTGACCGCGCAAGACGATGAGGCGCAGCTTTCTTCTGTCTTCATTGCACTGCCTCCATAGGTCTGGCCTTGTTTGGGGTTGTTCAAGAAGCAGTCAGGGTCAAAGTTCATGCTAGTCTCCGGGATCTTGATGGTTCCAGAGTCTAGACTGCTTGAAAGAACCAGTTCCTCTGAAACCCCAGCTGCGGACAACATTGAAAGACTGTTGCCTGTGCTACCGGATTCTCCCACTGTCCCGGTTGGAAAGGCAAACTTGTGCCGATCTGCAGTCACGGAAAGCACCAAAGCCTGCGAGTTGGCATCAGCGCCCATGAGATGAGCGTTGGGGCCACCAGTCGGAGACATGCTGTAGACGGGGTCTCCGGCCACCTCTGACATGAAAACTCCCTGGGGAAGGCCGGACATGACGGAGGCCACGTGACTCATTCCTGTCACCGCAGGGCTGTCAGCCATGTCTGGGTCGCTGTTGAGGCCACCGCTGATGGACACGGGGGAGTTCTGGGTCGTGTCCGGTACCTCAACCTGGTTGCTGGATGTCACCTCGGTGCTGTTCTGGTGCAGCAAGATGGGCTTGTGGACTTTACCATTGCGTTTCTCCCTGGTACCACCAGCTCCTCCACCTCCTTCTCCACCTCCTCTGCCTCCTCCTCCGCCCCCTCTTCCTTCTCCTCCTCCCCCTCCTCCCCCGTTGCTTTTGGTGCTACCATGTCCACTGTTTTCAGTTTTCCCCTCAGACACGTCGTTGTTTTGCACTTCTGAGTGAGCGTTACTATAGGATCCTGTCCGGGGCTCCACCTTAGGGGAGATGATGCGATGTTTGGCACTGTTGCATTTGTGGTTCACGCTGCTACCAGCACCTAAGAGCAAGCGGGAAAAAAGCAAATGATTTGGATTAGACGTGGACGAAAATAAAAGAAAAAACACAATTATGATTTGATCCTCTTTATGTTTTTTTTTCCTCTGTCAAATGAGGTACAGTTTTAACATTTTGTTCGGGTTTTGTTTTTTCATGCTTGCGTACCGATAAAGCGCTGGCCATGGCCTCTGGTAATGACCTCTGGCAATGTTTTTGTCTTTTCCACAAGGTGGCAGCATTGCCCTTTTCCCATGTTAGCGCTTTGTTCCAACTTCAGCTGTTCTTAAAGCGCTATATAACTCTGCCCTCATTTTAAGCTCATATAACTCCAAACATATAATTTAGGAATTTACTATTTTCTGACGAAAGAAGAGAAGTTAACAAAAAAGCAGTGCTACACACTACCAACTGTAGTAGTCTGAGAAATGTCCAGGCATTTACTAAAGTTAATACACAATGGCCTACATTTTAAGTTTAATAAATGATCAACCTGCATGACAACAGGAGATTCTCAGAGCAGGACGGATGTGCTTTAGCATTATCAGGAACAGTTTCAACAACTGCACCACTGCCAGTGCTGAATGTCACAGTACATTTTCTGCTACTGTTTGTGATTTTGAGAAATGTATATGTATGTATGTTTTGGCCAAGCTTTTATATATATACAGTAAAGTCTCGTTATATCGATATTCAAGGGAGTCCGAAAAATATCGATATAACCGGGACTATCGATATATCCGATACTATTTCTATGCACGCACGGAGAAAATTACATGCAAACAGGGTCGGATATATCGATAGTCCCGGTTATATCGATATTTTTTCGGACTCCCTTGAATATCGATATAACGAGACTTTACTGTATATATATATATATATATATATATATATATATATATATATATATATATATATATATATATATATATATATATATATATATATAAGCTTGGCCAAAACAAACATGCGGATCAAACCTCTCAAGATGGAGGACACTGATTTGCTGTGGCGACCCCTTGAAGGGAAAAGCCGCAAGGAAAAGAAGATATCCATAAATATGTCACAAATTATTTGCTAAATATAGTGATTTTGCAGGTATCATTTTTCCAGACAAACTGTTATTACACACTCATATCACGGTGAAGGTAAACCAGGAGGTAATACAATACACGCACACAAATAAGACAAACAGAGCTGCACATCTAGTTAGTAAACATTGTGAGCTACAGTATGTGAACAAAGCTTACCACTGCTTGTTAGAACACAATAGGCGGTTTGAGTACAAGGAGAATGGACACAAGCGATTATATACCTTGTCTCTTTCTTGAACAAATGGTAACACAACACGGTAAATACCAGCAGATACTGAGCAAACCAGCACATGGCCTCGAATGACTCCACACACTAAAGCCCTTGAGCAGTTCGCCGAGTGGACAGACCCATTCGCTCACTTCCAAATCACTCAACAGGTCAGGCCTGCCCTTCATAGACACAACCAGTGTCACAAAGAGAACATGTCAAATGTGAAGAGAGCTACTCCAAGGGGCCAAAAATATTATCAGCACCTCGCATGAATATAACGCATGTTGCTATGTGCATTTATTTATACTTGAAGCTTCAAAATTGGTCTAAAGAGGATCGTTATTTCCAAATGTAATCTATTGTGGGCATTAATGGAAGCTGCTGCCACCATTTACCTCACTTGAACATTTTCACTCGATATGCATTTCGATCCCCTTTGCCGTTTTTAGGTCATACAATGGTGTGTCTCAACCATCACGACTCTAAGCATAACATTGCATATTGTTATGACGGAGAAAGGAAAATGGCCAGTTTTGATGCAAAATATCACACTGTGATACAAACAGAGAAACTAAATTGTATACCAAATGTAAGATCAATCAACTGGGACTCCATTCTCTCATCTAGCATGGAGAAAGAAAAGGCTCCATGAGCTGTATTACCACTCGCCCCATGAGAACAAACTCAGCCCAGGTCACTAAAACCCTTACCCAGCGTGCCAGTGCAGAGGCAGTTGTGAGTCCGGGCAGGTGGCTTAGTTTGGTGGCTGTCCAGTATCTGCTGCACTAGCTGCTCCACTGAGAACCCAGAGCTGCTGTTCCCGTTGCTGCAAGTCCACTTGATGCCATGAACTGCCGGGAGAGAGGAGGAGGAGACACAGATGTCAGACCACCAGCCACACCGGAGCCCCCCCCAAACTGCACCCTGATCATACGACACCTCACAGCGATTGCAGCTCTGGCCTGGGGGCAAACAGACAACCTTCTGACTGCCTCTATCACGCTTTCCATCGTAGTCAGACAACTGCAAACGTGACTACCTCCCTGAACATTTCGTCTCCCATCAGTGCATTGTGGAACTTTCCTTTTCTTTCCCCACTTGCTATTGTGTCCTCTCTGTGAGAGCTGAAAAAAGCGACAGCAAGCCCACTCCTTCCACCCGCTGCTGTTACCCTGACCCAATTCTCTACTTTGACAAGAAAATAAACCCCAGATGGAGACTTTCTCCTTCTGAGCTCAGTCAGATATCCTGACACTCGAATTATTCTTCAACACTGCTTGCCAAGTAGCCCAAATATCATCTTGCATGAGATGGCTGAAGTGAGGAAAGCACATTCATCATAATTCACCAACGTAAATCCAGCAATTTATTTGTCCTTGTTTTTTTCTAAATATGCAAGAAAAATAAGTATGGAATATGGACAACAGAAAAATGGAAAGGCACTTCATGGAAAATGCTCAGATAGAAAGCATGATTTGTTGATGTTGATTCAGATTCATATCAACATCAGACATTCAGTCATTGGCTTCCAAAATGGTTTACCCTCTCAAGTTAGCGCACGGGTCGGCAACCCAAAATTTGAATACGCCATGTTGGACCCCAAAAAAAATTATGTCTGAAGCCACCAAAATTGAATGATCCTCATCATGAAGGCAACACATGCAGTTTGTATCTAAATTAGCTCTATTAAAATGACTACATTGTTTACAAAAACATAATGAGCCTTCAAGATTAACTCATTCACTGCAAGATGTGCTAAAATGTGTCCACTCCAGTGCCAGTTTTTTGTTTTGTTATTCTCACTCAAATTCCACGACCCATGGAATATTGAGTTTTAGGACTACATAAACATTCAATGCAGTGTAAGAAACCTTAGACTGTCTTCGTTCATTATAAAAACGTGTTAATTTCTAAATTATATGGGTCTGGAGTTATATGTGCTTGAAATAGGGCCGGCTGTACAAAATACAATGCAATACATAAATATTGGTTTATAGTGCGCTTTAACAACAGCTGAGGCTGGAGCAAAGCGCTAAGGTGGAAAAAAGGGAACTACTGCCCCCTTGTGGAAGGTAACAGCATTGCCAGAGGTCTGGCCAGTACTTTATTGGCACCCCCGCAAGAAAAACACTCGACGTAATATTTTCAATTCCCGAATACATTCGGGGATGGCAATGAATGAGTTAGCCACGAATAAAGTTCAACTGCCCGCATAAGCTTTTCCCCAAATTCCTCTGGTCACATCTTATAGCACAAGCCATGGCCTGAAAGGAACCTCCATACTTTCAGAGGGTCATTGTTCAAAGATAATAATCCAGAGAAAAGTATAGAACAATCAAACAATGATATGAAATGGAGTCAACTCAACACATCATTTTTTCAGTGTAAAGAGGTGAGACAATGGAATCATTATTTCATAAAATTAATTGTAGACACATCACTAAAATGTTTTTATTTTAAATCAGAACAATTGAGTGTAGATACTCCCTCAGGGCCTGACAGTCACTCCACTTCCACACGTTACAAATATTTCCCATTTTCACATGTTTGAAAAATCGTCAGGTATGTTGTAATTCCAGAACCAACATTTATCACCGCAAATCATCATTTAGCACTGATCAGCAGGCCTTTATGAGTTTTCAACCCCATTGCTGAATTAATTTAACAGATAACATCTCACTTCAGCAACCGCATCTGATCACGAGCTTCACGCCAGCTGAATAAAAAAAAAGCACAAAAGTGACATCCCGATATCTTGCCACTGGTCACTCCGGAATGACAGCAAAGCTGAACTTGCTTTGTTTTGTCTTTGCCTTTCCCACTCTCTCAGTCTGTAGCCTGGAGAAGGGCCTTGTGTCTGTCTGTCTTGATATTTGTTAAAGGCGCTCATGTGCTATCTGTCAGAAGGCTGAAGGCATAGCCGCGGAGAGAGCAGGAGCTCCGTGTTTGTCGCATGAAAGCAGAGCAGTGAATCAAACTGCCTGCCTTGTCTATACAACTGTAGCGTGACTGAGTAATGATGCCAATCTCTTGGATTCTCCTCACTCTCTTGACTCGTTATCGTTCTCAACCAACACAGGGTGCGTGAGACTCAACCGAGGTCATGCAAATCCACCTTTTACAGTGCAGTTGTGTTCTAACTTGCTGTGCCTCAGTCATTGGGCATTGGGGATGTGTCCTTGCCATGCATGTGATGAGCAAGGTCAGCACACAGACACATTGACCATTTCACCTTTCTAGAGTGTGTCATTAGGCTGTCAAACTGGAAAAGTACAGACTATACAGTGTTGAATAGACAGGGAACAACGAGATGAGACAGGCGAGGGAAATTACACAGTTTTGAAGAAATATCTGTGTGACATGAAATGTGACGATTACTTGCTAAAGAAACAGCCATTTTGGAGGTATGCACACAACTTGAAACTAAATTAATTGTCTTGATCTTTCTTGATGTTTTTGGCGCTGTCTAAATGAAAAAAAAATCAAATGTGGAATCAGATAAAAACACATACAGGATGCAAATATCTGTGTGTATATATGTGTCACACATCCATCCATCCATCCATCCATCCATCCATCCATCCATCCATTTCCAGACCGGTTTATCCTCAGAGTCGCGGGGGGTGCTGGAGCCAATCGCAGCCGTCTTCGGGCACTAGGCGGGGGACACCCTGAATTGGTTGACAGCCAATCACAGGGCACACAAACACAAACAAACATTCACTCTAATACTCACAACTAGGGACAATTTCGAGTGTTTAATCAGTCTGCCATGAATGTTTTTGGAATGTGGGAGGACACAGGAGGACCCAGAGAAAACCCACACAGGTCCGGGGGGAACATGCAAACTCCACACAGGAAGGCCAGATCGGGTGTTGAACTCATGACCTCTGCATGTGAAGCCAGAGTGCTAACCACTTGCCTAAAGGGCCGCCAATGTCACACATGTACTGTATTTTCCGGTATATGAGGCGCACCGGGGTATAAGACGCATCCCCAAGAATGGTGTATTTTCAAACCTTTTCTATATATAAGGCACGCTGGACTATAAGGTGCACCGTCAATGAATGAAAAGATTTCCAAATACAATATACAAATACAGTAAAGTCTCGTTATATCGATATTCAAGGGAGTCCGAAAAAATATCGATATAACCGGGACTATCGATATATCCGACCCTGTTTGCATGTAATTTTCTCCGTGTGTGCATAGAAATAGTATCGATATAACCGGACTATCGATATATCCGATATCGATATAACGAGACTTTACTGTATATAAACGTTTTACAAATATAAGGCACACCACAGTATAAGGCACCGGGTCATCTTTGGAAGAAACGCAAGGCTTTTTGGTGCGGCTTATATACCGGAAAATATGATACTTTATATGTATTGTATTGGATGTGTAGATTACAGCCATTGAACCAGCATATACAGTACATTTTTTGAGTGCTGTGAGTGAGGTACATTTTAGGACTTCAAGTGTTTTTTTATGTAATGTATTGTATGTAATGTATTTTCACATTCTTGGAACAAGAATTCATTACCTGTGTGAAAATAGCCGCCAAACTACTGGCCATTATAAGTATAAGCAGAACCAATAAGATTATCACAACACAGCTTGCATATGGTGCAGGTGTACCAAAATAAATTGCAAGGGGAATTGAGCTAATACAGCACATCCCTCTCCTCATTTAACCATAGAATATCTGGTGTTACCAAAGAGAACCACTAGATGACAATGTTGGACCATCGCAGAGCTTACTTAAGCATGATTAACCCTCCATAATAGGAGGCTCGAAAGGGAAGGGAAAGACAATAGACAAAGTATATTTTTTCCCCTGCATTCCATGGATTCCTTTCGCGCAGCCTGCTAGCTGGAAGGCGTTACCCTCTTTGTCCCAACAACTCCCAAAGTTAATGACTTAACGCATTACTGCAAATGGTGCTTGGTTTTACATTAAGTCGCAGATGTAATGAACACTGTAGGCCATTGTTGCTCGGCGGCTTTATGTCCTCAAAGTGACAGGAAGCGAAGCAGTGAGGAGGATAATGATGTAGACAAAAGCTCAGTGCTGATACCCGTCAGTGCGCAGCCAGCAGGGGCGAGTGCCTTTAAGGCTCTTCTTAAGCTGGCCGCAGCACAAATAATTGGCCATTGGAAGTCATCACCCTGCCATTCCATGCTCGCTTGCCCTAAATCACAGATGTGCGGTTATGTATACTGATGCCTGGAAGATTGAGCATGTTGTACAAAGTCCCAATTTGACAATTACCATCATCTGTAAGACACTGACCTTTTCCACAACATCACCTTAGTCCTTAGGAAGGCACAGAGACACATAAAACACACAGAATATGGCTGTAAAGGTGATAACAACATCAGTCAATACAATGGGGGCGGCGGCTGGCTCGGAGGGGTACTTTCCGGTGAGTCAGACATTCCTGCTCCAGCATTCTAACATGACTCGATAGCCAATGTGATGTCCTGCTGTGCTTTTTCACACTTGCACTTCAGGCACACTCTTGGCCTGGCCTGAGTGGAGACAACACGATTGGATGGGCTGCTCCTTGACCCACAACTTATAAACGGCTTCAGGCAGGCCGCACACTCAGCCAGTAAGGCTACAAGAAGGAACCAGTGAGTGGCCTGAGATGCTTTCTGACTAAGGTGCTGAAGAGCACTTAGAAATCAGCTAATAGGACCAGACAGCAGCTCTGCAGACAAACTGTATCTGTATCTCTCTGTCAGGTGAGCAAAGAGATTTTCAGATCTATGATATGATATAATTCGGGGGCGCCACAAAAATGGACTAAATCCAACTTCAACGGACAGTTCAAATCATTAGCACCACCCTACACACTCTCGAGGATTTGCGCACTGCAAAAATCAAGACGAGCGCGGAAAATCCGACTGGACCCTCCGCACCCTGCCCACCACCTTTTCCAGCAACTCCCCTCAGGCAGGCTCTAACGATCCAGGCGCAGCAAATCCAGCAGACATTTAAACAGGTTCTTCCCCCAAGCCATTAACTTTCTTAACGGTCACCCAAACATAACCGTATAGTGCCTCTTTGTAATTTTGCAACACCCTGTGGAACAGCATCCCCTTATAAATATTGTAGCTCCATTTGTACTCAATTGAACCAGTGTCTGCTTGATACTTTGCACAGTTGTTCCTGAAGGTGCCACTTACATTAAGGAATTTGATTAAATTAGATTAGATTAGCATTTAATTTAAAACCGATTCTTATTTTACAGACAGTGTATTGTAGGTGTTTCAAATACCTGACATGTTTCGGCGTATACTTCCGCCTTCGTCAGAGTGACAGAGTAGATTAGCATTTATTTATTTATTTACTTATTGGTCTTTTTTTATGATGATACTAGTGCAAGGTGTTCTACCAGACAAACCCCTTGTGTGTTCTACATACAGGTTGACCCAAAAAGATGTGTACCCTTGAAAATTTCAATTGTGGCTTTGATTAAAAAGCGATTTATTTCAAATTACAACCACGTATTATTTACATTATGGAAGACCAATCACCAGAATTTTTGCTATTTCTGTTAATTTTTAGTGAATTTATGGCTTTCCCAAGATGTGTTCCAAACGTCCACCATTTTGTTGCAAGCACACCTGTACTCGTCGGACAGAGTTGTCAATCCCTTTTACACAACCCTCTTTTGGGAGAAAACATTGCTCCAGTGAGGGACTCAGTAGGATGCATCTTTTTGGCTCACCCTTCCGAAAGAGGAGTGTGTGAAAGTGATTGACAACTTTGTCAGACGAGTGTAGGTTTGCTTGCAACAAAATGGTGGACATTTGGAACACATCTTGGGAAAGCCATAAATGGACTAAAAATTAACAGCAATAGCTGAAATTCTGGTGAATGGTCGTCCATAAACTGAATAATGTGTGGTTGTAATTTGAAATAAATAGCTTTTTAATCAAAGCCACAATTGAAATTTTCATGGGTACGCATTTTTTGGGTCACCCTGTACTTGGCCAATAAATATGATTCTGATTCTGATATGATATGAAAAGCTGTCCATATTAAAGCAATTTTCTCAATGGAGAGCGAAACACTCACACATGGGTTTGAGCTGGCCGATCAGTTCCTCCTTGGTCCATTTGGCCCACTCCTTCTTGTCTGTATTGATGGAACACAGGATCGGACCACATGGTTTGCCACAATCCTCAATGGCCGGCACATTCAAATAGTGGACGAGCACAATGTCAGGATTCTGTGGGAAGAGCACAGATGAGATTACGTGTTGTGTCAGATGCTAGTGGAACACGCTTTGAGCAAAACAGCAAAGACTGGATGTTGCATCTCAGCTATTAGTGCTTTCACCACTCTGAAAGGGGCCAGCTGGCTCGTGAATAATCAAACTAGAAAAAGCACACACACATACACACAGACACACACACAAATCTGTAATAGTCTCATTCATATATATCTGCCTGGGCATGGATTTTGATTATTTTGTCTACACTATTTGCTTTTGTGTGCTTATATAGATGGCGTTTGAACTCATTCTCCCACATTCATAGTAAAGTGATACATTGCCTGAAATGACAGTTTTTTTCCCCTCAAAATCCATCAACTGCAAAGTTTAACAGATAGATAAGCGGTTGATTATTTGACCGAGTCACGGTTTGTCAATAGATGGCGATAAGGAAACTGAATCACATTGAAAAAGGACAAACATTAAATCATGAAGATAGAACACCAGGAGAGAAAACATCAGAAACTACACGTACATCTGGTTTTGGATAAGAAGGATAAATAGTGCACCCTTATGAATGAATAAAATTTATTCCTGCATATACGGCATCACAAGCAACCGTTTTACACACACACAATACACATATATTGTACACCAGTGGCGGGCCGTGGATTTCATCGCTAGGCCTTCAATATTGCTACGTTTAAATCAATCCAGACTAAAAAAAGGTGTATAGAGATTTACTACAAATCCACTAGAGGCTATCGTTAGCTAGGAAATAACTGACCAACCTTTTTTAATGATGTCCATTTTTTTCTGAAAAAGTCAGTGTTGAAAATTACTTTAATGTTAAATCTCCAACAAAATCAATTTATTCTCCTCCTTAAGCCATTGTGGGTTGACAAAACTGCGATTAAATCAACACAATATGTTTGCTTATGCAGTTCGCTATCAATACAGTATGCTAACTCTGGCCAGTATGCTCTTGTCACTTGCGTGACAAGAGCGGGATAATATGATTGACTAGTGACTAGCCAATCATGTCACTAGCCAGTCATAATGAGCGAAAACTCTGATGCCTTCGAGCAGGCCTTGGGTTGCCAACTCGAACTCTGATTGGTTAAAACAACTGGTTCATCGCAGTGGATTTTTATGCTCCAGAGCCGACAGAACTGATTGTGAAGTCGTCCAGGTAAATTTCTGACCCTAGTAACAAATTATGGCAGATATGTGGTTGGATAAAGGCTCAAATACATCTGGAAGCAAGCACAGCAGGGGAAAAGTAATGAATGGAAGCTCAAAGATAATTTGAAATTATTTTAAAATAATTTATGGACAAAATATAATTAATTAGTCTGTGATACAGATATTTTTAGGCCAGCAGAGAAAGCCTTAGAGGCCCTGACAACCCGTCACTGTTGTACACACACAATTCAATATGAACTGATTTACATTTGGCCCCTTGCAGCAGAAGCCAGAGGGCAGCCACCTTATGTTACCGCTGACAATGCTGCTACCAATGAATGTGTGTGTGTTTTGCACTTGGATGCCCGTAAGGAGTCAGCAGAGCTTCTTAAAGAACCAAGTTCGTTGTTAACATCGACTATGCAGTTTCGGGGATTAGATGTACATTTTACAACAAATTTTGTCCTGATGGGCTTTGCTTTCATTCCATTTTTGATGTTCATGACATGATGCAGAGCAATCTTTGAGAAGCCATCAAAGCATTACTGTACCGCATACGAAGACACATTGAATCCCATTCTTATCTACGTGGTGTGCAGACTTATGGGTAGAACCACATGGCAGACACACTGTGTCATTTTGGGTCTAGAGAAAGAATATAAGGTGAATATCCCGTGGAGAAATCAACATATTCCTCTAAGGCATGCTGAACAGGTACGTGTGGCATCGTTAACTCATTCACTGCCAGACGTGCGAAAAATGTGTCCACTCCAGTGCAAGGGTTGTCACTTGAATTCCTGGACCCACAGAATATTGAGATTTAGGACTACATGAACATTCAATACACTGTTAGAAACCTTAGACTCTCTTCTTTCGTCAGAAAAAAAATAGTTAATTCCTAAATTATATGGGTCTGGAGTTATATGAGCTTGAAATGAGGGCAGCTGTCTGTTTTTTGTTCTTTTGACTTCAAGATGGTGCCGCGAGAGTGGCTGCCTTTCCAGCAGCTCCTGTATTTTGTTTTTCTACTTCTTTCTTTCTTCTTCCTTTCATCACTCTGCTGCTGTGAAATGTAAATGTCTTCACTGCGCAACGAATAAAGGTAAATCCAATCCAATCAATTACATTGATATTGGTTTATATAATGCTTTGACAACAGCTGAAGCTGGAACAAAGCACTAACAAGGGAAATGCTTCCCCCCCTTGTGGAAAAGAAAAACTATTGCGAGAGGCCGTGGCCAGCGCTTTATCTGCATTGAAAAAAACAAAATCGGAACACATTCGGGAATGGCGCTCAATGTCATATTTTCAATTACTGAATACATTCGTGAATGACATTGAATGACTTAAGAAGGCAGTCTGTGGCTTGACTCATTTATCCATTCACAAGGCTGGGATTCCTCACCAAGTGGTGACGAATTTCACAGACCTCAGCCAATAACGCTGAAAAGTAGTTTAAAGCTAATGTCATTTTCTGTTTGACCAGGTTGAACGGAACGTGCCATACCCAACATAGCCGCCACATGTACTTGACAGCTCGCATGTCAATGTGCCGGCTATGCTAGCGGCGGTCCAGCTAGGCTTCGAGAGTATTTGTAGTCTTGTCTTCATTTACAACCAGCGTCACATGTACAGTATATATTGACATACCATATTTATTCAAGTATAACGCACAAAATTTTCTACCTAAAGAAATAACTCAGAGTTTGGGTGCGCGTTATAAACGAGGCCTGGGAAAAATATCTCATATATATTTAATGCTTTATTCCCTCCGGATGAGGGCAGCATTTCCAGGGGTATTCTCCATAGTCCTCCTTTGTTCCACCTTCAGTTTCGATTCTCGGAAAGACCCGGCGCGCATTCCCTTGTTTTGTTGATTGTTCATTACCATTTCTTTCGCTATACTTCATTTTATTTCCTCGCCTCACCCACACCGAGACGTGAGTTAAGCATTGCTGTTTTGCACAATTACCAATATCCAGACTTTCGATTCAGTGTTCTTCATATTCATATTGAGAAAAAGTGAAAAAAAATACTGATTTTTAATTGAAAATTACGGGTGTGTGTTTATAAACGTGTGTGCGTTATACTAGGATAAATCCGGTATATGGTGGATTCATGGACATCATCAATGTTTTATTTTTTTAACTAATTGCCACACATACATGAC
The DNA here is from genome assembly GCF_051943395.1 of Hippocampus bargibanti. Classification (NCBI taxonomy): domain Eukaryota; kingdom Metazoa; phylum Chordata; class Actinopteri; order Syngnathiformes; family Syngnathidae; genus Hippocampus; species Hippocampus bargibanti. The sequence continues at coordinate 6,173,473 of NC_142734.1, read as the reverse complement.
AATGCAACCTCCATCCTAGTCTGCATCATAAGAACATTTTCGTCATGCGTTGATGGTGATGGGATGGTGGGTTGGTTGGAGCAAATGGCTACATAATCAAAGTGTGACGATTGTTCCGGCGTGGTTTTCTATCCTGAGCTGGACTAACTGTTTCCATTTGGTTTATGAAAAAAAGGAAATGCCTTTCGATTGTCACAATCATTCAGTTCTAACTCAGCTCTCCCTCATTCATACTGCACTGTACAACAAGCGCAACTCAAAGAATGTGCTGTAAATGATCGAAGACAACAATTAAAAAAATAATGGAATCATGAATCACAAGGAAATTATTCTAATTAAAATATACAACGCTCCCTTGATACGAGGCATACGGGGGTGCACTTTTAAACTTTGATTCCCTCTTGTTGCACATCGACCAAAAAGATGACTACTAATAAAGAGAGAATATGTCTGGCAATCCTGCACCCATGATAATTTATCCGGCAGGCAGTACTCTCCAAGTACAGTATATATGTATACTGTACAGTATAAAAACATTGATGTTAGGAACGGCATTTGCAGCTAAACTAGAAACAAGAATGGACAAAGAGGTTGATCGAAAAAAAAATGCAACAACAACACGTGTGTCACTGCAGTTGAAAGCTTAACCCATTTATGTCGAGTGTTCATATGAACACAGATAAACTCATTAAAAAAATAGTAGAGTATCGTAATAGTAGAGTATCAAATAGGTTCGTTCAGATGGAATACCGTAATTTCCGGACTATAAATCGTGACTTTTGTCACAAGCTTTCAATTCTGCGGTTCATGCAACGATGCGGCCAATTCATGCACTTTTTCTAACGGCCGCCACGGAGCGCTTGAGCACTAAAGGTGAGAGTGAGTCAGGGCGAATATAGGTGCTGGGGAAGACGCAAGTTTAATGTAACGTCGCGTGTGAATCGTGCATTTAAAGTGGCCCTCCAAGTTGAACGGGAGGGCCATTCAACCATCACCAAAAGCTGGTCTGCTGCGTGACGAAAAGGACTGTTAGTGAATGCTAACGTGTTTCTTCCGTGTCTCAGTGACCGGGTATGTTTTTGTATCCAGACCTTTTAGCGAGTACCAATGTGTTGCTGCTGTTACTGCCGTGTCTCAGTGAGTTTACGGCATGCATTTTCTTTTTTAACCAGCCCTGTTCAGGCTGTGTGGCTACCGTAATGCTTGTTGCGTTGCTGCTGTGTAACAGGAACTCTTTTGAAACAAATTTAAGGTATATTATTAAAACGTTTTATGTATATGCAGTGTCTGAAACTCCTGACAAAAAGTTAGCGGACACCAGAGCAGACAACTCTGAAAAGTTGCCTGCCCAGCCATAAAGTTCCTTGCCCCATTTTTCACAACTTGAAACACAATAAGACAACTAATCGTGAAAAAAAAAAACAAAAAAAAACATTGTTGCGAAGTATAAAGGACTTTTTTTTTTAATTAAGGAAGTACCTACCACAAATGCCCCCTTGCTTAATTTATCGTAAATATCCCTTGCTGCAGATTTTGCTACAGTTGTCGTTTGTCGTCATGGTGCACAATGCAATGTTTGCGTTGCGTTGTCTGCTAAAAGCCATGTGGACTCCTATTTCTAAGCGCCTTTCAAAACTCTCAAGTACACCTTACAGTCACGGTATAATGGCAGGAAACAGGTTTCAGATTGGCTGCCGTGCCGAGTAAATTGCCAAACGAACGTTCGTTTGGAAATTTGCATACTCAGCGCGGCAGCCAATCAGAAGCCTGTTTCGTGCTTCGGACTGTACCATGACTGTAAAGTGTACTTGAGAGTTTTGCAAGGCGCTTAGAAAGAGTAGTCCACGTGGCTTGTCGCGGTTTGCTTGTAGCTTTTGCTTTATTGAATAAAGCAAACGTTTGACGTTTTGAAAGTTGTACGACCGACGTAAAAGTTGTACGACCCGGGCCTCTGGGCAGATGTTATGTCAAACACCGGTATACCGTCTTTCTTTATAAACATCTAATGTTTCAATTTGGGCAATATAGCCCCGAGAGTGGCTGCCTTTCCAGCAGCTCATGTATTTTGTTTTTCTACTTTCATCCCTTTGCTGCTGTGAAATGTAAATTTCTCCACTGTGAGACAAATAAAGGCAAATCCAATCCAATCCAATCCAATAGACAGGCACGGTTTATGTATGTACAAAATGCTTTTCCTTTAAAAATGTACTGGGTGAGGCTAATAATCAGGTGCGCTCTGTAGTCCGGAAATTACGGTATTTGCAGTAACTAACAATAATAGAATTAACAATAATTAATGTGGCAAGAAACAACATGAAAGTATTTGAAAATGAATTTATCTGTGTTCATATTGGTTTAAAAAAAACAAATCAAGATGCGGCTGCAGTAGGTTAGCGCACGCAGCAAAACAACGGTTTGTGTGAATAAGAAACCGGACCAGACAAATGAGTGCTGCTCTCTCTGATAACCCCGTGTCAGCACTTTACGGCGCTTTGCATCTCCCTGCTTCACTTGTCTCCTGTCATTGATGTGGACACAGTCCAATGGTGGCACCCTTGTTTGGTTGCAGATGGCGCAGGGTGGCCAGCCATGCCCCCAGATGGCACCACCAGCTGTGCTAACAGTAAAGCCACATAGACCCAAGTCTTTACACGGGACAGGAGAAAGGGTGCAACACAGTTATACCTACAGTAGGTTGAGAATATAAGAGTGGGAAGTGTCCAATGTTAAAAGACCATGTGGTGATTCAAATGCGATGTGTTGCTTTGTGCAAGCGGGTTGGTTAAATGACACAACTTCTGGATAGATTTGATGTTCTTTATTAGGACTGCCATCATGGTCGGATGGAGAAAGCAATTGACATGTGTGCCTCTCGTCGACTCTCGTAAGACTGACTCATAGCAGCGCATGGGTTTGGTCTATCGCCAGGCATCGCTAGTCAAACAAGCAAATATGATTTGCTCGTATTACATCTTCCTTTCTTCACTTAATTCTTTACTTTAACAAATGTAATGTGGGACTGGAGATGTGAGACAATCTCCTTTTATCAATGGATGCTACAGCTTCTTCATGTTTGCTTTCAAAACTTGTAGCAGACGTGCATATTCCACCATGACGTCTCTGATCCACTGGTGAAAAGGAGGCTTTCATCCTCTCCTCCTTCATCTAGAACTGCTTCATGTCAGTTATACGTCTGTGTAAGCTCTCAGTCATACAGGAGTGGTCCATCGATGAGAAGGTTTCTTCAGCCGTCATCTGTACAAAATTGAAGGTTTCGGACGTTTCGCCTCCTATCCAAGAGGCTTCGTCAGCGAACTAAAGTCTGACTGGTCGTATCGGCCCTATTTATATTCATGTCAGTTAGTTTTTTGTTATTGTTCTTTTGACTTCAAGATGGTGCCGCGAGAGTGGCTGCCTTTACAGCAAGGCCTGTATTTTCTTTTTCTACCTCTTACTTTCCTTTCCTCTTACTTTCATCACTTTGCTGCTGTGAAATGTAAATGTCTCCACATCGAGGCGAATAAAAGCGAATTCAATCCAATCCAAACCTTGTAAAATCTCCACTCCTTGTGATGATCAAGAGGCTCCAAACCAATGAACACTTCTCTATATCAATCAATAAAACCAGAAAGAGGCCACAAGTCAGTGAAAATGTATAATGCCACATAAATCTATCACGATGGTGATTTCATTGAATTTCCTACTGGCTACTTTTCCACCACGCAATATCACAAGCTCGACAAGGACAGTGATTGGGCGAAAGGTTCCTTTTTTTCTCCCCTTGGATGCTCCTTTCTAGTGAAATTGAGATCTCATTAAGTTCTTGATTGATTGTATAATGTGGCCTTTGGGTTGCTTATTTAGCTTCCCAAAGGGGTGCGCTCTCTCGCCCCACCTCAGTGTTGGAAGGGATTCTTAGATGCCTGTGAACTAAGTATCCTAATGCGCACGTTTGTGTGATTCGATGGTTTGCCTCTGAAAATAAACAGATGGCATAGTAATGCGATCTGTGAACATGGGCGCCGACTACTAACGCCTCTTTTTACATGAGAGTGTGTGCGACGGTACCGTGTCCACAAACAGTGTCGGTGCTCATATTTATCACACCTCCCGAGAACAGATGGATAGATGTTCAGCTAATTGCAAGCAGAGTCTGGGAGAGTCAGCCGTGGGGGCGCAAGGCCTGCTGAGTGGGTGGGGGAGTGCCCGCACGTAATGCTAACGCACCGACATTCCCACCATTCACAGATTAAACACACAAGGGATAAGTAAGAAAGAAGTCAATGTGTGATAACAAGCGCACCTTTGTAAGTAAGCCTATGCAAGATATTGCCATCGCAACCAGTGAATGAGGATGATGCTGTAGCCAGGCAACAGCTTTTCTCTGGCACCCACGCACTCGCAAGCAGCCTCCTGCAATTTATCAGTGACTGCCTACCTTGTACTCAGGTCACAAACCTTATTCTACTTCACCAGACAAGGAAGGAAAGAAGGAAGGAAGGAATGAACAAAGAAAGGAGGGAAAGGAAAGCAAGTGAAGTTGAGGATGTAGAAAAAGTTAGATACAGATGGATAAAAATGACCTTGAATTTCTTTGGAATTCCAGTGTGCGGCTACAAGAAAAATGCAATCTGCTTTCCGAAGCTGCTCAAGTCAAGCGTTGGCTGTCTCATTAAGCCACGGTGACCCCAGCGGGTAGTTTGTCGCTGGGGTTTCAAAGGACAACTTCCACGAAACCAGCAACACTCCAATAACTTGCGATATTTAAAATGGACTGTTTATTGATATCAAGTTCAGTGGAGAGATGCACCCAAAGTCAGGAACGCGCAGCTGACGCTAATAAACAAGGCAGTGGAGTCTGCAGCTTTCTTTTGCCTTTTGCTTTGAGAAGCATGTGATGAGAACGCCATTAACATGAAAGGATCTTAATTGAGAGGGGACGATTCACGAAACCTAGACAAACTGGAGGCGTTGGGGGGGAGTGAGGAGACTGGAAACCCTTGATCCTCTCTGATAAAATATCCCACAAAGAGGAAGAAGTGCCGCTTCAAAAGCTTGTCAACAGTGGAGCAGATGTGGCCTTTTTTACTTGAAGGTGGAACGGGGAAAAACAGGCAGGGGAAGAAAGGAAGGAGAAAGCAGACAGGTGTGTTTTGAACTCTGAGACTACAGGGATATTTCTTCCAATGAAGGAAATATCCCCAAAATGGGAGCAGCCGATTGCTTTGTCACAAACATTCGGCATCAAAAGGCAAGACTAGAGAGCGGAGGCGCATGTGCTGCTGTGCCTCTTGGGCCCCTTGCTACTTCTAAATGGAGTGTGAATGAGCGTCTGGAGGTAAACGTGGCGACGCTGATCCGCATGGACAATGAGCACAATGAATGGAAAGTCAGTGAGAGCATCTGCAACTCTATATGGACTGTATATTATCATGCGTGTGAACTTTAGGTCGCCTGCTGAAGTCAAGCGGAGGGGATTACATGTGAGACCATTGCGATGCATGCCACTCAGTAAGGAAGGAACAGGCTCAGAGTGTCACTCTGACGAAGGCGGACGAAGGCTGAAGTATACGCCGAAACATATCAGGTATTTGAACACCTATAATACACTGTCTGTAAGTAAAGAATCTGCTTTAAATTAGATATCAAGTAGACAGGATGAACTTAGTACAACGATAAAGTTGTGCTGGTTACCCTAGCCCTGCATCCCTAATGGACAGACGTGGCCGTGCCAGACCTCTGCTCTGATAGGACCCTGTGCCGGACTCCTGCTCTGATTCTGTCTGATTTTGATTCTGAGTCTGACGACTTTAGTTTGCTGAAGAGGCTCTTAGGATGAGGAGTGAAACGTCCAACCCCTTCAAAGAAGTACAGCTGACACCTGAAGGAACGTTTTGCTCGATGGACCACTCCTGTACAACTGAGAGCCTCATTAGGAAACCTAGCTTTTGGCACCAAGGCTGTTGAGTCCAACACAGCGCCTTTCACAGCAGGGTCATAAACATTGTTGCTCATTTCAAGGTCACCTGTTTCAGGGTCACAAAAAGACTTGTGGGTTATACTTTGAACCCTAAACGCTACCTGCCATTGAATGTGAGGGTGGCTGGCAAGCGCTTCACCTCACATGAATTAAACCTCATGCCAAGCCCACCAAACAAGACAGCAAATAGCCTCAGGCTACTGTCTGGGTAGCAGAGCAATCTATAAAGTGAATCGGAGTCGGTCTAATTAGGGCAGATCAAGCAGCGCTTCAGCTCCCAAATCCATCCTCACATTTCCCTCGTTACTACTCACACGTTACACTTTGCAGGTATTCAGCCGATGCGATCTGAACTTGAATTGCCTCCGTATTCCCTTCTGAAAGCGTAAGAGCAGATGGCACAGTAAGTGATCCTGATTTAGGGGACAGTCAGACTCCGGCACCTTGTGTACTGGTGAGAAGATATAAAAGGCACACGCTGGAACTTTTGAGGAACAGGAAGAGGCTAGCATGTTTGAGTGTGTTTGAGAGGAAGCCAGGGGCTGAGGTCTGTGATGTATAATTCAGGAGCACATAATCACTTCGATGGAGTTGAGAGCGGGGCTTTAAATAACTCAGCTTAGAGGGCCAGAACTGCTTCACTCTGAGTGGGGCAATGAAACTCTGTGTGTGAGTGTGCATGTGTGTTTACGTGTGTGCGCAGATACTGTATGTTTTGCTTTTCTCAGTGCCTGTGAGAGCGTCCCGTATCTGTGCGTGTGGCTCCACCCCTGCTAGGAAACATTTGATTTGTGCAGTGGATCACAGAGAAGGGAGGCGAGTTTGTTGCTCTGCCAAGCGCCCGCATGCATTCAAATAAATGTGCAAAAGGCCAGCGCTCAGAGCCTGAATATGGACGAGCAAGCTTGAAGCCAAGCAGCCCGGCGGAGTGGTGCTCAAGTCCTTTCAATCCACAGTTTACAGCCTCCTTATTCTTTTGGAGAAGCTGAAAAAGTGCACTCTCCATTAGTTGAGCTAGTCCCAAGAGAGATGCTGTGCTGCCCAGAGGCAGAAAACAAAACAAAATAAAAGACTATTGGGAGCCCACACAGATGTCATAGTGGCTCGGCTGTACCAGGGGCGCTGATCCTGATATTCACTGGACTGCCAGGTGACACTGAGTCACAAACAAGAAGAAGGGAGTTTGGGTACCCTCTGAAACGCTCAGAGAAATTTTGCTATGTGATCTCTCTTCACGGGCCTTGCTTTCTTTTCAGGTTTTTTTTTTATCTTAGCCTCAGAATCACCCCTCTCTCCCCCTCTGGGTTTTTGCATCATCCTTTCCCCTTGCTTCTATTCTCAGTTCTATCTCTTTCTCCCAGGGAACGGTGTGGTTCATTTGGAGCTGAAAAACACAGCGAATCCCATTATTTTGGACCCCACCACTTGGGCTCTCAGTCACATTTGTATCAGCGACATTTCTGATTAATTTGTGCGCGGCATTTTCTCCCCGGGCCAGATGACGACCCCCAGTATCTACTTGCCTCTGTCTGTGTCTGTGGGCGGAGGGAGGACATCATAGGAGCTGCCAGAGCGGAGAGACAGAGAGAGATGTGCCGGTGCATTTCTAAACAAGGAGTGACAGTGACGACTGGTATGTGTCCAAGTCGACCATTATCTACCTCTGCAATGGGCTGCTGAACAACAATAGACTACACCGATTTTGAGCGTCAACAAAAACTTACTGAGGCTGCAATAGAAAAAAAAACATTCCCCCAAACTTAAATGCACACACACAGACACACCGCATACACGATGACAACAGCATCGCCCCTCCGGACTGTTGAAACTATGCGTCACGTTTCGGTTTGCGACAGACGAGTTGCATTGCCGGGCCCTGCCTACAGCTGCACGGGTGTTGGTCATTGTAATCAGTGCCAGTTAAAAGGACTCCCGACATGACCACTCAGTGTTGGGTCATTGTTTGCTTGTTTGCTCCTGTCACATTTTGCTTGTGTTTGTTTCCAGTGTAGCTCATGTTTTACTCATGGTCTCGTTCATGTTTCGCTCTTGTCCTTGGTCATGTTCTCGCTCATGTTACGGTCACTGCTAGTTTTTAGCGTCAGGCACGGTTATTGTTTGTCAATTTGGATTTTTTGCGTTTGTCATGTCTGAGCTCTGAATGTATCTATTCCCTTTATTTAAACTACAATTCCTCAAGTACATGGCGAGGCAAGGACTGTCGTCACCTTTTGGTTTCTGTTCCTTGGTGAGGCAAAGCAAGGGTTGCTGTCACCTTGATGTTCCTGTTCCCTAAAGAGGCACGGGTTGCCGTCTCCTTCTTGTTACCGTTGCCTGGCGAGGCAAGCCTTTTGGAAAACTGTTGGGACTTCTGGAATCTGTCCCTTGAGGAAGGGTGCTGTCACGTTTCGGTTTTCTACCAATCAGTGGCAGTTAAAAGGACTCCTGGCACACACGGTCGGGTCAAGGTTTGTTTATTTGCTCCTGTCACATTTTGCTTGCGTTTGCCTCCACTGTAGCCCATGTTTTACCGATGCTCTCGTTTATGTTTCGCTGCTGTTCTCGCTCATGTTATGGTCAATGCTGGTTTTTAGCGTCAACCACGCTTATTGTTTGTTACTTTGGATTTTTTGCTTTCGTCATGTCTGAGCTTTGGATTTATTTATTCTCTTTGTTTAAAATACAATTCCTCAAGTACACACTGCTCCTCCCTCCTGCCTGCATTTTTGGGGTCCACCTCCACCAGCTTGCACTCGTGACATTATGTGCTCAGTCAGTAACAGTGAGGAGCTCCATTATTATTACTAGGATGAACATGGTCAACTGAGTCACACAAAACCGTTTACACTCACGCACAAACAGCATGCAAATAGGGTCCACTGTCTGCTCCAGTGTAAATAAAAAAATAAATAAATTCAAATGATGAAATTGTTTCCTAGCAACATGTGGTATGTGATAAGGCCATGAAAAATAAAAAGGTCTTCTGTGGTCTTCGATTGAATGAAAGAGTGAGTATGTGATAAAGAATGCATATTGGAGGAAGATGGAGGGCTTTATGGGCTGAATAAACAAGTATCCAGATATCATGACTAGCTTATGGGAAAATCATGAAGAGCGCAAACCAGCAAGTGAAAAGGAGAGAGAGAAAGAGAGAAAAGACATCACCAAAAATGTGACAAAGTGATGATCAAACGTTGCATTTCCTTCACCTCTCTATAGGGGCAGCATTGACTACCAGTTGATTCACCGAGCAGGTCTGCTCATGATTAAATTCATGGGATCAGCTTGTCAAGTCACAGCTTGGAGAGACATCATTGTCGCAAGAAATCTGCGCCATAGACATGCTTATTGCAAATATGAAGCCAGATTTCAGTTAAAAGGTAATGTTGACTGTCATTTCAACTGAAAATGAATTAGCTGAGTGGGGAAGAGGGTGTCGAAAAATTGCTGCACTTGTGGAAAGACAACTAGCCAAATCTCTGGGGCTTCATTCTTTAAAGTGTTTGGCTCCGCCATGTTCCAGAGCCCCCCATATCATTCAAATAGGACCCATTACAATTTCTGTTTTCAACCATTAACAAGTGTGTGAAATACAAGCAGCAAGTCGGCGTATCCCAGTGCTTGCTTAAGGTACTTCTGTGTTGAAGTGCATGTTTGGTACATGGCTCTGCAAAATTGCAAACTGGCAAAAGAAACAAAAAATGCTATCTCCATCCAGCAGCTGCAACCCAGAGGAGTCCCAAAACAAGCGTGGGTCTGTGACAGAGACGGAAAGAGTGCAGCCTCCTGCTAGAGTAATAGGAAATTAATTGAGACCATCAATATGGTATTAATCATTAAAGCCCAGGTGCTGAGGTTGCACTTTGCTGGCTGTTCTTCTATTGGCAGTGCTCTCACACAGACAAGCACACACACTAAAACAGCAAAAAAGTTGTACGGGCTGCGAAACAAGTGATGAAGAGTCAGAAAATAAGAAAGGTTGCATTTTTTTTGAAACCACTTTTTTTTTACACCCTGGAAAGGTATTCTGTAAGACTTTCGAATCAGAATGTGTCATGTACGTTTGTGGCAATATTAATCAACTCTTGTGGAAGCTGCATTGTGTAATAATGCGTTGTGACCTAATGCGTTGTGAGGCAGAGTGCCACAAGGCCCGGAGTGCTGTTTTAATCAACCAGAAGAGACGCAAACTGCGGCAACTACATTAAGCCGTTAAGCGCACCACGTTTCAAAATTGTTGAAGGTGTCTCACTGAGATCAACACATTCTCTCATGAATAATGCTGCACACAAAGACAAAATCAGACTCACAAGGGCAACTGTGTGTGTGTTGTGTGTGTGTATGTGTGCGCAAAAAGTGCAAGAGGGGAGCAGCTGTGGTTTTACAAGTGACTTTGCTTGACCGTGTGATGCACCCACAACCAAATCCAGGGCGACGCTACGGCACGCCCCCACCACCTGGTGTCTCTGGTTGGGGCGATGGGCAGTCCTGGATTAAGCAGTTCCAGATATGACACATATTAGTTTGGACGGCAAACAAGACTGACAACACTTGGAGTCAGATGAAAAAAAAGGCCAAGTGACTGCGTCTGTATGCGCGGAGGACAGAGTCGTTCTGAGAATCTGATCTGTGTTAATTTTGTTAAGAAAAACTAGACAAACATAGTTTCGGCATGTTACATTAGTCACCAGGACCCACAGCCCCACTCATTCACTGCCAGACGTGCAAAAATGTGTCCACTCCAGCGCCAGGGTTTTTGTCATCGTCACTCAAATTCCAGGACCCACAGAATATTGAGTTTTAGGACTACATAAAAATTCAATGCAGCGTAAGAAATCTTAGACTCTCTTCTTTGATCGGAAAAAAAGTGAATTCCTAAATTATATGGATCTGGAGTTATATGAGCTTGAAATGAGGGCAGCTGTCCAAAATACAATGCAATACATACATATTGGTTTATAAAGCGCTTTGACAACAGCTGAAGCCGGAACAAACATGGAAAAAAGTGAAATGCTGCCCCTTGTGGAAGGGAAAAACATTCCTAGAGAGCTGGCCAGCGCTTTATTGGTAACCCAGCAAGAAAAACCGAAACTCAAACAAATTCGGGAATGGCGCTCTATGTCATATTTTCAATTCCCGAATATGTTTGGGAATGGCAGTGAATGAGTTCACATTGTGTGTAAATATAAGTGAGCGTCCAATAGTTCTCTTTTTTTTTTTGGATGGGGGGGGGGGATAGGTAGGGGCAAGAGAACTTTGTCAACAAGCTATCTCAACCAGGTCGTTGGGGAAAGAAGGGAAAGGAGGCCCCGGATAGCCGGGACTCAGTAAGGTGCAAATGCAACAATGATAACAGGAACTGGTACATAAATATTCATCAGTCGTGTCAGAAGTCGATTGAAAGGGTGTTTGTTGCATTTGTTTCTCTTTTCAACAGCGCATTTTTTTCAAGCTGCTCAGGTGTGTGTCACACTTGGATGATTTGAATGATTTTTGAAGCCTTTTGTTATTTTCTCCTGTGCGCGAACAGCATGGGGTGTTCTTTTGTTGTTACATTCAATCAAAAAATGTTCACACTGACATGATTTTCGGAGGACAGCAACAAAATGTCACCGCTTCCAAGTTACGGTAAAGTGTTGCCATTTTTAGTGCTGATCATTTGAATAATTTCAATGCCGATTCTGTTGTCTGGAAAAAAATGAACATCTAGTATATTGTCACTTTTTTGTGTAACATTTTTCAATTTGTGCTGTGTAAGTCTTCCAGCAAGACCGTCACAAAGGGCAAATTCTCATCTGTGCCACTCTGGAAAGAGAATTAGCACGGGAAGCAACGACACAGAGAAACTAAAGTTGAATCTACGTTTTCATACAGCAGGAATGCATATGTGTGTGTGTGTGTGTGTGTTTTGTGTGTGTGTGTGTGTGTGTGTGTGTATATGTGTGTTTGGTTGTAGTCTTGCGAGGACCACAAAAATTTTATACCATACGTAGTGAGGACATTTTTGACAAGTGAGGACCTTTTGGCCGGTCCTCACAAATTTTTCATGCTAAAGGCTTCTAGAGGGTCTATATATGCATCTGTTAAAGTTTCACTGAGGTCCTCACAAATTCACCCAAAATTATTTTTTGGTGTGTATTTTCATTTCACTTGGATACACACACTTTTTATTCACTGTGTGTGTGTGTGTGGTTAATGAGAGGAAAAAGTTCATACCACAAAAAGTAAAACTATATTTTAACCGAATTCACCACAAGGGTGAGGACTTTGAATGTACCCAGAGTACTCAATCCTGCTGTTATTTCAGTTTCAAGTCCACTTTTTATTTCTTTGTTTTTCAAGAAGTGGAAGTGGGAAATGGGGTGATATTTAGTGTTCAAATGTAACACTAGTTCTCTAAACTTCTCAGCAACGGTGGTCCTCAGTCCTTATCTGGAGTTATCTGGACCTCACAAAACCATGGAAACATGAATGTGTGTGTGCATGTGTGTGTGTCTGTGTGTGTGTGCATGTGTGTGCGCACATCCATTAAAAAATGCTTGCATGTATGCATACAAAGTGGACTGTATTGTCAAACACAATCCTTTGACACATCAGATGCCAGCTTGTAGTGGAAGAAGTGCAAGTCAGACACCAGAAAGGTGCCCCCTCCTCCCACTTCTTGCCCTCTTAGCTATTATCTTATCGACATGTTGTTCAGACGCTTACTCTGATGTGATATTAGTCATATAACACGCTGTGTGATGTTCCTTTTAGAGATCAATAAATTGTCAGAATCTTGCGCATTCATTCATCTTGTCTTAGAAACATATCGAAGTGTCATTAACCAACCGCAAAATAAACTTTCCGGAAAATAAAACTCACATTTTTGCGATATTTACTTTGTATTTACTACTTAGTGTTTTTTTTACTTGGCCAAATTATGTGTCTGCAACTGTGATAAGAGAGCCAGCCCAACATAAACTCTGGCAAATTAGCAGCATCATGCATAAACTTGAATAATGACACTCCCCCCCCCCCATTTCAGGGGTTTCATCCCAATTCTCTAATAGCCTGACTCTTATTTCTTTAACAAACTAATGAATGTGGCGGGCTTGGAATCATACAGACAGCATGAACTTGAAATCTCAAATTGCATCGGAAGAGCAGAATAATTTGTGGGAGAAATAATTACAGGGCAGAAGAGCAGGCATCAATCGTGGAACGTTGACAGTGCCCCTGCTGGAATCTACCTCGCCCACAAGCCAATGCTGCATTAGCTATTGTCTGGGGCCTACAAGCTAATTTGTTTGCATCAATAATACATTCAAAGGATTTATCTCACTTGCAAATGAGCGTGCATTTACTGGTCCAAGAGGCAGGGAAAACAAGCAGGCAGGGAGAGAGGCGGCACCAATGCCCGGAACAGCCGGCTGGGCCTATATGGGACACAGTTCACCACTTGCATGACACCCGGAACTGAGTTGGCATGGAGGGACATCAGGACATTTCCAACTTTTTGGATAGCAGCCAGAGTTAAAGTGAAGCATAACCTAAGCTAAGGTGCAAATGGCCAAATGTTGCAAGGAAAAATACGAATTTCGAAAGAAAAGTGGAGAAAGTTGACAACACCTCATAGCCCATAGCGACAGTGGAATAGCCTGGATATTTTTTGGGTTGAATTTACTCAATTTTGGTTGCACAAATTTAAATCGTAAGGATCCAGATATATTTTTCAAGTCGATGCACAGGCTACCACTAAATTCGTAAAACACAGTCGTGTTGATTTGAATACCACCCCTGGACGTCCCAAGCACAAACAACTATAAAACAACATAACATAGACATTTTAATTGGTTGTCCTTTCAATGAACTGATAGATTTGTAACCTGCCTTCTGACCTCTTCCTATGAAGGAGTTTACCAAGCCCTAAATTAATCCAAGGGCAGATCTCCTACATGAAGATGACGGTTTAACAGGCTGTGTATGTTCACCTCAGATTGACCTTCCATTGTGGGCCTTGTGTTTGGCGGCATGAACCTACTTTTCTGTCTATTTTCTATCATAAAAACTTGACAAAATAAAGAGCAAATTCAACTGAACATTTTTTCTATGGAAATGATGGGGCAAACGGTTTCTCACCCTATGCCGGATGACAAAATGACAAAAGAGGGTGTCTCTGAGACAAACGGGTTGAGACTTCAAGACAACTTGATCTTTGTCTGTAGTCAAACAGGTGACTAGGGGAGCAGGGAAATTGAGGCTCATCAAGTGTGGGTTGGGGAAACAGAGAGAGAGAGAGAGAGAGAGAGAGAGAGAGAGAGAGAGAGAGAGAGAGAGAGAGAGAGAGAGAGAGAGAGAGAGAGAGAGAGAGAGAGAGAGAGAGAGAGAAAGAGAGAGAGAGATGATGCCAGGCCGTGAACATATGCTCGTGCTCCGTGCCAAGCACTATTGGCTGGGGTAAGCCACCCATACTGTACTCTGCACGGCTGCTTCTTTTGCCACTCCAAGCCTCTCTCCAACATCAAAACCGTGGCACTACTTAGTTGAACAAATCTGGAGGGATACATCTGGAAAGAGACCAGGTTGTCCCTGGCAAAGTGCTGCAGACGATTGCAGGCACACATCCATTGATAAGTGGCGTTTTGGAAGTCTCAGCTTCATGATTTAACCCAGGTGTCGGGAACCTTTTTGACGAAGGAAGTTATAAAAGCTAAATATTTGGAAATGTATTTCAGTAAGTCGTAGGGGTGCTGGAGCCTATCCTAGTTGTCTTCTGACAGTAGACGGTGGAGGCCCTGAATTTGTCATTGCAAATTAGACACACTGCAGGACTTGTTCTCAGCACAAAGGCAAATCCTTTGGTCCATGAAACATGAAACAATGTAACATATTGTACTGATTTTTTCTTTTCACCTTTTATCCATCAAAGGATTAGCTTTGCGCTAATGACCCAGCGGGCTGATTCAAAAGTGGGCGTTGAACTTTTTCCACTACAATGGCCAACATAGGCCAATATCGTCCAATCAAAATTGCTCCTCGAGCCAACGACAGCCCTCAACAGGAATTGAGCAGTGAAAAATCGATTGATGAGTGGATTAAAAGAGCGAGACATTTTTGTTCTAGCCAGACGAAATTATCAATTATTATCAATAGAACCGGATATATATATATCGTGAGCCATAGGTTTCTGACCCTTGATCTAACCCATGCCAGTCAGTAATATCAAGTGAGAATTATTCTCTTTGAGCGCTCTGACAATAACTCAAACAACCGATTACTTCAGCGGGCTGCCTGATGTTAATTATTTACGAATGCAGTCATTTAAACTGAATAACAGTGACAGTCCAGAGAGTGTATAACTCAGTTTCCATCCTGGAAATTTTATTAGTGTGGTAGTTGAATTTACAAAAAGCTCTTGCATACTAATGTCTTCATGCTAGAGTTAATATGATTACTTAGCAATGTGATATACACGGTCAGGCAAAATGATCAGACACATTTGTCTGTAAAATAAGAGGCAAATAATGGAAATAAATGTTTTTATAATGTCATTTTTTTCATGTAATGCCATTTTGCTTTGTTTCTTCGTCATGTCATCGTTTTTCATTTCTTGATCTGCCATTAATTGAACTGGAGAGCATCGCAGTTTCATTGATGAAACGTTAAAAAAATAAATCTGTAACGACAACAAAATGAGCATCGCGTTTGCACTTCAATCTTGGTAGACATGATGCCATACCAGCTTGAAACACGATCTTCTTATGGTTTATAGCCTGGATATGAAGCCCTTCACAATCAGGCATGACAATAAAACCACATTTTTGTTTGTTTACTTAGTTTGCCTATTATTCAACTTACAAATGGGTCGGATCATATTTCCTGACCCTATATATCTGAAATAGTTTGTGTCAAAAGACTGAAAATGCTTGAAGTAAAAAAGTCAAAGTCAAAAAGTCAAAGTCAAAGTCAGCTTTATTGTCAAATATGCTAATATGCATGACATACAGCACAGATGAAATTAATGTCCTCTCGGACCCAGCGTGCAAGACATGCAAGGCACTTATAACGTGGCTAAAAAAGACATACAATTGACAACAGACAATACATGTAATTTCTGTATGTAAAGTGAGGTAGTGTCGTATGGAAAGTGAGGCAGTGACGTATGTAAAGTGAAGCTCTGCAAGGCAAATTAATACAATACATATTGATTTATGTGGCGCTTTAACAACAACAGAAGGTGAAACAAAGCGCTTATCATGGACAGCTATCATATACAGGACATAAAGCAGTCACAAAGATAGTAGAAAGCACCAGGGAGTGAAACCACGATGAAGTCGGAATCATGCTTGCTCGAATGCCAGAGTACAAGTGAGTTGAGAGAACACAGATGTTTCTGCATTTACTGCATTTTACTGTTGCGTGAGAGGAAAAGGGTGAGAGAGATCAACGTGGGGTGCGGGTAAACTTATCGAGTAGAATGGGAGATAAAAGTTTTGGGGAGGGTCCGCTAGATGGTGTAACAACATCTCTGACATGGCTCCCGACTGGGAATAAAACCAAGACATTTTAAAAAAAGCTCACAAACGATAAGGGTGTAAACAGCATCGTCTTCTATTGTTCACTAAAACATGATTACAACCACCAAGCCACACAATCCCACAAACGACAGAATAAGCCGAGAGACACAAAACATGTTGACTTTTATTGTACGCGGTCATTTAACAAGCCGCAGTAGAACAGCTGTACTTGGGTGAAGAATTCCACAGAATCATCCCAAGAGGGTTTTATTTAGCTGTGAGTGGTCAAATACAGGAACGAGCTCTCAGAATGACACATTGCAGTACTACTCCAGTGGATACGACAAACACCATCATGACCGTCATGTTCAAATGAATACCGCGTCATATGACGACGGACATGTATGAAAAACACAAACATCACCTGCTTTCTAGCATTGAGCTGTTGTGATTTTCTGATTGAACAAGTGGGCTTGGCGGGGTGTGTAATTATTACTATTAGCCGACAGACAGCCATTATACTTTGCTCAAAATATTCATGTCACCTTGCCTCTCCTCACAAACATTAACGAAGACAGTGTTTACAATCATACGCAAAGACGCCGTCTGGAGTACGTCTATGCCACAGGTGGAACGGGTGTGGCTGGGTGAAGGTAGTTGTGAATATGCCTCATTTCACTTGGTTCTCAAAAATATATAAGCAAGCAAAACCTTACAGGATGACTACCAAATTTTTTTCTTTAAACTCATTCACTGCCAGAAGTGCAAAAATGTGTCCACTGCAGTGCCAGGGTTTTTGTCATTGTCACTTGAATTCCAGGACATATGGAATATTGAGTTTTAGGACTGCATATACATTCAATAAAGCGTTTAGAACCTCTCTTTTCTCATAAACAAAAGTGTTAATTCCTAAATTATATGGGTCTGGAGTTATATGAGCTTGAAATTAGGACGGCTGTCTACTGGGCCACCCAAACCAACTACAAGTACACTTTAAATTGAGGGGTGTTGGTGGGGAGGGGGCTTGCCGAATGACAGCCCATTTGTGATGACTGGTCTGGGGGTCAGTCTGTACCATATGCTCCATCTACTTGCTGTCCTCTTTCTCTGTACATGGCTGCTGGTGCATACTTCGATAGGGATGGGTTGGCAAGGGCATTGAGGAGGGAAAATCGATATGTTATCTCAATGCAAAGCAAAAAAAACAACCAAAATCAGGAGGAGTTTGCAGCCTGTTCCATAATGGAAAGCTTCATCAGACGGTAAATTGTTGTCCTGATGCTTTGAAAAACCTACTGTGAATGTTTAACAGCCAAACAAAAACACAGAGAGAAATGGCACGGTCATGTGAGAGAAAAAAAAAACTGGTATACTCTTCTCTCAGAAGCAAAGCATCCGTGGATCGTTCAGCTCACCTTTCATATATGTGCACAGTATGAAGTGTCGATGTGTATATAGCATATACGGTGTTATTATGAGACTGCTGTCTAAAAATAGCCAGTTAAAAGCAGGGAACAGGAGCCAGGCTATTATTATTGCACACACGCGCGGCTTCGTCCCAGCAAGGAAAAGGACGAGGAGAATGATTTCCCGGTGCAAGCAATTAAAAAACTATTTGTCACCTGCCAAGCTACATATGACGGTGAGGCCCTCGGCAAAGGACCAAAGAGTATGATGGGTCCGCAGACACACATTGCCCTGCGTGCAGTGTGCACAGGAACCACGCAAGCAAAGCCATCACAGGAAGCAGGGATAAGAAGACAGACAGCTGGAGTAAGAAGTAACTTGGCCAGTGGCGGGGGGCAAACTTGTCTAAAAGGCTGATTTATCCAGACAGGTTAATACGAGGCCAGACAGCGCCACAGACGGCACAATGCCATCAGGAAGTCATGTAATATTTAGAATTCTGTCAATGAAAGCCATTCCCGCGCTGTTGGGCTTCTGGCTAAGACTAGACGCTATTCCCAGGTAGCCACTGCCCACCTGGTTGCACCCCCAAGGAAGAAACAAAGAAGAAAAAGAAGAAAAGGAAGATGAAAGTGAATCTGCGCTAATCTCACTCCATCTCTGCCTTTGTCCATCGCCTTCCTTCTCTCCTTGGTACACTTCTGCAGCTTCCTTGCTGCATAGGACCAAAGGGATACAATTAAGAAATTTCAGCGATAGAGTCATTCACAATTCCCAGAAAAAAATCCTGTTTTTAATATATTTGAATCACTCCCCAGCTTTCTCTTCTTCACATTAGGCTATATTTTCTGCTGGAAACATGGGAGTAGCCATATTTTTATAGATGTACTTTTTCTTTCTTTAGTTGAGCTCTTCACTGTTTGAGTGTGAGGAGAATACACCCTTTCAACCTTCGGTGGACTGTATGGTGGTTAGAATAAATAGTCCATGGATAGTCCATGGAGAGCACGGGCTGATTCCTAACTTCCACTCGATCAACAACAACAACAACAAAAAACATTATGGCACTAAATAATGTTTAGGCAAACGTTAGCCTCTGTCTGTATTTCAGATCTCCATCCAAAGTCAAGCACATTCCCTTCAGCTGCTGTAATTCACATGGCGGCTCATTAACGTGTGGCAATTTACTCCAGCTCGTTTTAGGACGATGATATCATCTTCGACTGCTCATCGTATTCCCCCAGAGGCCTGCAGGCTTTTCACATTTACTTTGTCATGCTACACGTCCATAATTTCCATTGCCGAGTCTTTTGAGTTTGTTTTAAGTTTTGAAATGTTCATCGGAGAACATGGAAAAGGAGAGCGAAACCAAGAAACTGAAGCCTATGTGTGTTCAACATGACATCGATCCAGATGCTTTGGAATGGAAGGCTCGACATGCCCTTGTAGTTATTTCTTCACGATCCCGTGCTGAGCAAAAATGATGAAGAAAAAAAACAGCAGCAGTTCATAGCAGATGAAGGATCACTATGAACATCCTGGGGGTTAGGGGGGGGGGGTGGCATTGAGGAGTTCAGTGTGACATAGATTGGAGGGAAGAGCAAAATCGAGAAAATATATGTGATACAGAGTATCGCAAAAACTCAACAGGATGATTGAGATTAAATTCTTTTTGCTCTTCATGAAATACCACGCAGGCAAGCGACCCTTCACTTTCCACATCAACGGAAATTACAAGCTTCATCCTTGCACCACAGAGGAAAGAGAGCAGGTGACACGCTTAGATATCAACAATGTAAACTGACAATTACAGAAATTGCAATTAGACTTGATCTCTTGTAAGTTGAGGAGCGCTTGGCGCTTCCAAGCAAATTGAGATCACCAAACGCAGAGCGGTGAGTGGCAGCTTCTGCCCGAACTCATCGCCGCTGCTCTCTACCGCCTCTTCTGCCGCCGCTGCCTTATCGTTCCCTCCATGACACATCTGTGTGATCGTGCCACGCTGTCAGACCTCATCCACAGCTAATTGGAGCTCAGAGGAGCAATCAGGGCAGGACAAATCGGACAGTTCTGGTCATTAGCTGTGACCAGCGTTGTCTGGGAAGCGGGGCAACGCTCGCGCGCTCCTGTCATCACCACAGAGCCTTCGCCGTGACATGGCCAATCTGTGGTTTGACATGAGAAAGGCCACAGGAATTGGCATATACAGACCAGGTTACGAGCCACTGATCTCCTCTGCTTTGAAACACACACTAAATCAACTCAAACATGGCTGTTCCCAGTTTGTGTGCTACCTTTATAAAATCCTGTCACAGCCTTCTGACCCACGTGCAACATCAAAGAAATGACTCAGTTGGCTCTATTTATTGTCATGGCTCCAAAGTAGTAGACCAGTTTTAATTTAATCCCAGATGTACTTAATCATTTCGGAATTTTTAATTGTGCACAAACAATTAGTCTGTTGAATGACAGGCAACAGGTGAATGCACGGTTGTGTTATGTGAAGGAGCATTGCAAACCTTGTGCCTTTCACTGGATATTATTGGCCGAGTTAGGTGAAAAAAAGATATACTTGGAATGAACGAAAAACGACTTTCAGATAAGATGAAAAGGTTTCTTCAGCCATCATCTGTACTTCTTTGCAGGTGTCGGACGTCTCGCTTCTTATCCAATAGGTGATACCAGAGCAAATGGGGGAATCAAGCCAGTCCAATCAGTAGACCATAATCAGTCAGGACAATAGAAGTAATCAGTGCCGCCTCGGGAAATGATCCTCTGCTACCCCCAACCTTAGGGCAGGAACCTATCATCAAGGTCGGTCAGTTATTTCCTGGCTAATGGTACCCTCTAGTGGACTTGTAGTAAATCACACCACACTTTTTTCAGTCTGGATGAAATCCATGACCCGCCACTGAAATATATGCAGTATTGATTTGGGTCACAAAACATCCCCATCCTTCCATTCAATTAGATTGTCCTATTTTTTATTTATTAGTTAAAACAAATTAGAAAAATATTGTATTTTGCAGGTTTACGCTTGCGGAATGGAATTGTAAGTTTTTTTTCCATGGAACATTACACACGTATTCTTGGAAAAAATAAATTTTTACTTGTTAAATCCCCTTGGCTTACGAACTTTTCGGTTTACGAATGTTAAATTTATGAACATTTTACCTTGTCATACAAACTATTTTTCGGGATACACATGGAGCTGCCACAATGAGTGATGTGTCGTTCGCGAACGAGCCCATTCTTCTAACAACAAAATGGCGGCTGACTGTTTTTGTCCTCTATTCCCCGCTTCCAGTTTTCGGTTAAAGTCACGTGATTGGTCAAGAACGCAGCAGTGAGGGGGGGGGGGGTTGTTTAAACATTAAAGAGACAGGCAGACGACAGTGAGAGAGTTTCAACTTTAATAGTTCAAAAGCAGAGTGTAGACTGCAAGGTTAAAATATCCCATCAATCAGGCCCCACAAACAACCCGCACAAGCCATCTGTACACTCGGTGCAAAAAGCTGTCAACCCAGCTAAACAGAACACAATTGATGAGGAACTAGATAAAATTATCACAAAGAAAGCTCCTACAAGGGATCATTCCTCAAGATGGTGAAAGAAGAAGGTTACGTTCCTCATCAAGTGTTTTATGCTGATGAAAAAGACCACTCCATTTCATCAAGCCATCAACGACCATTACAAAGGTAAATAAAACAACTTTATTATACAGTACAGTTTATTTCTTTAATTATAACACCATAGCACATTTATTATACATAAAATAAGGTATATTTTGTGTAGTTTTAAGGCTTAGAAAATTAGAAAGTAAAAAATTATGTTTTATGGGGACCTGGGAACTGATTGTTCTCATTTTAATGGTTTCCTAAGGGAAATACATTTTTTGGATACACATTTAGTCGCCACCCAGGCCGAGAAGTTTTCAAAGTTGTACGCCCCGGGCCTCCGGGAAGACGTTATTTCAAACACGGCCTTCAGATAAGTTATGTGAATATAAATCAATACCTGATGCACCGCTAACCCTCAATGCAACGGTAACCAGGTTGGGAACTGGTCCTTCACGCATTCCTTAGCTTGCAGAGAAACGGTACTTCTTCAAGCATGGGAATGAAACAAGACAAAATATAGCTTAGCTTGGGGACCAAGAAAGAACACAAACTGTTGTCCTTAATTTGATTTCACAATAGCTACCTGGCTGACACAGCCATTTTGTTTTCTCGACAAAGCGCAATTAAGATCTGTGATCTCTAAATTGTGCAGTGGCAAGCTGAACTCAAGGGTACGCCTTGGTGAGAGCATTTACACGGTGAGAGCTTGCGGTAACAGCCCCATCTGTGATTTAATGTTCTGGGCTACCTGCCGAAATAACAGCAGGAGTGGTAACGTGACATGTAAAATGGCGGCGTCAATAAGAGTTTTGCAAGGTACAAAATATAAACAAGTCGATGGCGATTCCCTCTGAAAGCGGGCCACAAGATTGCAGTGCAATTCGCCTCGCTGGCCGAGCCTTAACCTTTCCGGAAAAGTGAATTATTTAAGAGGCCCGTACCTGTTGTGGGCCTTTGCCTCCCCATCTCGGCTCACGCTGGTTTGACCAGGGAAATGCATGCCTCTCCGGCTGCAATGTGGAAATGGCAAGACGAGTGCAGCGGGGGATTTGTGATAATTGGCTGTGCTGGTGAGCTCAGCGACGACAGTGGAGAAAAGGTCGCAAGCACCGAGGAACAGCTCGTCCCTCGCTCGTTTTTGGAGAAAGGGCTCCAGCGGGGGCTATTAATTAAGCACCCGAGTAACCTTCAATTTGTTTGGAGGTCAGGAGCCACGGTATTGCTGCTCTTGGGCCATAGCGTGTGCAGCAGACCTGAGGAAAAGTCACATCAGGGTGAGGCAAATGTTTGAAAGTCAGATGTGGTCCTTCCATGACAGCACACGACCAGCAGCCGTCGATGAGGTGAATCAAAGGGACAGGACGAGCCAACGTTGCATATTTGGCACAAAAAGGGGTGTCGCTTTCAACGAATACTTTCGACACAGTGAGACCCGTAGATGACAGATGAACAAAGACACACATCCACACGTCACACTGTATGCATACAAGAAACTATGTTGCCACTATGTTCTGTCAGCTTCTTTCAGTGGAGTCCCCCAGTGTGTTTGTCCAGGTCGCATCCATTCCGTCAGTAGCTCATGGTGACTTTCTTGACTCAATTACTGTAATGCACTTTACATTGGAGTCAGCCAATCCTCCTTGAAGGGTCTCCACCTGGTCCAGAATGCCACTGCTCGCCTCTTGACTGGTACTCGAAAGATGGAGCACATACTGTAACTCCTACTCTGGCATCCCTTCACTGACTCCTTATACATTTTAGAGTTATTTTCCAGATCTTATTTGTTTTCAAATCTTTAAATCATCTCGCTCCTCCTTACCTCTCCGAGCTTATCCACCTCTACACACCGTCCCAATTCCTCAGGTCTGTTGACCAGACATTATTAGATGTGCCAAAAACTAAATGGAGGCTCAGAGGGGATGGATAATTTTCCGTTTCTGGTCCCACTCTCTGGAATGACCTTCCACTGAACATATGCCAAGCCCCCTCGCTGCAGAAACCTATCTCAAAACTCACTTGTACGCTTTGGCATTCGACTCAGCATGATTCCGACTTGATCTTGGTTTCACCCCTGGTGCTTTCTACTAATTTTGACTGTTTTATTTCCTGTATATGATACCTGCCCATGTTAAGCGCTTTGTTACAGCTTCAGCTGTTGTTCAAGCGCTATATAAATCAATATGTTTTGTATTGTACGGACTGACCAGCCTCATCAGGTACAAGCATCAATTTGATATAAGGCACATCTGATCTCATTCTCTGTTGAAGTGCATTTCAATCCGAAACAAACAACAGCCTGCCCCGCTCAAGGCAATTATGTTTCTCATGCTCATTTGCCCCAAGGTTGCAGACAGCCGGTCAACACCTTGCCAGGTTTTCTCAGCTCGCAAGCCTCTCAGTGAAATCAACTCAACGAGCCCCAGTACTCATCCATGATTCATCTCTGTGAAATATTCATTATGTAGCCTGGCATCGTTTGGACATAAATGATGTGATTCATCTGCAACTGACAGCCTTTCTCTGTCATCGCACGTCACCTGAGCCGGTCCGGCACTTGTCTTCCGACACTCAGCGCGGCACCAGCTAAACGGAGCTGAAGGAATACACTATGCTTGCATGGATAAAGAATACACATCCCTGTGTTCACGCATGTCAGCAACAGGCCCATAGCTGCCACTATCTTAGTCCTCAATGCACGGGAGAGAAGGAGGCTAAAAACCTTTCTCCGTTCTCTTATCTTAAAATCGACTCAGGTGGATGCATCATTCAGAGTGAAGCAATTATACATCAATCGAGAAGGACAAGAAAGAGGAGAACTTGAGCAGATGTCTAACACCACTTCACTCGAGTCCTCACTTTCAAGCCGTGTCCCGCTTCCTTTCCAAACGGCTGACCTTTGAGTTAATACATAAATGAAACGCTTCAATACTGTCTAATACTGCCGCAATGATCACGGGGACAACGGTGAGGACATTTTTTTTCGACATAACACTGGTTCAAGTGGTTCCCAAGTCATTATTGTCACGGGGAATAATGTCAGAAGAAAAATGGAGCTAGGCTGAATACTGATATTAATAATGTATTCATGAGCGACAGGAGCACAGTGGCCTGAGCTGAGAAAGGTACGAGGGACGAAGCGATAGCTGTGAAGAAACAAGGTCGTCAGCTTTCCTCCTGCCTTGGAAGTGATTTCATTATCTCATCCCTCTCTCCTCTCCAAAGCGGCAAAGGCAGGGGAAGCTATTGACCCCTCTCCGACTCAGAGGCAGACGACAGGACAAATGAAGTTTCCCCTCAGAACCCCTTCGTATTAATATCATAATTATACCCACCTCTGTGCCCTCGCCAGCCAGCGCAAACGCCGCTGCCTCATTTGATGGAGAGGCGCATGCGCAGAATTACATTCGATTAGCTGGAAACAAAAGAGGGCGACATGAGGCGTGCAAATCAATCAGTGTCACCGGCATGGTTCCTTGTGTCGGTGGGTACTTGTGCATGTGTTATCACAATGTACAACTTCAATGCCTTTCCAACTGTCTTTTTCATTGCAGCTGACCTGTCACGTGGTACTTTGCAGAAAAACCACAATTGTATCGATGATACCGCAATTCGGTGTTCCGCGAAGAGAATAATTTTGCTGAAAAATATTCTAGTTCAAATAAAGTGTCTCTCTCTTTGTTTTTTTTTTTTGCTCCATTAAAAAAACTCTTGTGATAACATGCCTTGGTCCACATGAGACCAATTTCCACTCTGCAATGATTTCTTCCTTAATTGCACGAGACTGTGCGCAACTCACAAAGCCAAAATAGGTACTTGACTGATAAAAAGACCACAATTTCATTTCATCAGGTCTTTTAATATATTTTTATGGACACAAAGGGAACAAGATAAGTAATGACATAACATGTGCACTTTTAATTTTGCCATCTATTTGAATGGTTTGTTTAGCAAAATTACAATCAATCATTTATGAACGTTTCTTTTGGATTTCATTTTCATGAGCGTGGAATGCTTACCAATGTACAAAAGAGGTCACTAATGGCCGCAACTACTGAATAAATCGATTCATTGTGCAGGAAGACAGTTAGGTGGCTCAAAGGCACATGTGTCACTTCAATGTCAAATGGTATTTATTGATCATGACCTCTAATAACTGCAGTGATGACAACGAATGTGAGATATAAGTGTGTGACACCATGAGGTGATGAGTGGCGACAGCTTGAGCAAGCTGGGAGGTGAATGAAATGTAAGGAGTGACCGAATATCACCGTTGCAGCCTCAGGCTCATTACACCCAGTCCGCTCAATAAAGAGTGGATAAAAAGGCACATAACTCTACACCTTTAACAAACTTAGGTGATTGTTTCTTTGTCCCACAACACTGGCTTATACACATTGAATCTGCTGACAATGCAGATCAAGTCCGTTATTCCTTTCCATACATACCTATCAACAGTCCGTATTTTGCCGTATTCTGTACGATTTCTGAACATTTTTAGATATGTACGGCATACAAGAACGTTTGTACGGGAAACGCAAAAATGGTTAAATATAATTTTTGAAACATTATATCATTAAATATTAGCATTATTGTTAATTATATACAAATATTGCTACTTTTAAAAAGCAAAGTCAACCACAGAGAAAACAAGTCTGTGCGGAAAGTCTCGAGAAGAAACAAAAGTTACGGTCATGTGGAATTTTATTTTGAAATCAGTTAAATGAAACATTTTACCGTGGTTTTTTTTTCCTGTCGTAATGTCATTCATATTTGTTTAAATAAAGATTATACATCGTAAGAACACAAATTCCAATTCTTTTTTTTGCTGTGTACAAATTCAATTTGTCCACAGCTAAAAAAAAAAAAAAAGCCACAATGCTCTACAACAAAGAACATACTTAATTATTGCTAGAAATATGTTGTAATTTGTTAAAACTATTCATGTTTACATGTGAAATTTTGTTTATATAATTGCATAAGTAAGGAAAAATTGAGCCGTTATTAAGGTCACAGTGTCTCGCAGGTTGACAGGTATGCTCATATGGAACATGTATCTGATTTGTTTTCGTGCCACGCAAATTCAGATTTATTCCCAATCTGACCTGACCTCTTTAGTATGTGGATCGAAAATGTACGGGCGGGGTAGAGTTTGGAAAAAGATGACTGACAATAATTTGTGAATCTGCAAAGTTTTTGGATGAATAAATGTTATCTTTACTTTTGACTTGAATTGAATTTAATTGAAAGATGAAGCCTAGAGTAATGTGGACATCTGTGGTATTTGTAGTCAGTGAGTCGCACAGACGTTTCATTTAATACACATGGCAATGATGTGATTGGATTGGATTGGATTGGATTTGCCTTTATTAGTCTCGCAGTGGAGAAATTTACATTTCACAATGATGATGATGTCGTTGACGTCCCCATTAAATAAAAAAGCGCTGCCTCATATGCCCCTAAATATTTCTACCTCCGCCCGCCTTGCTCTTGAGGTAATATGAAATGATAAAATGAGAGAGACCCTACATGTGTCATGCTCTGCTCTTTTTGTGTTTCAGTTTCTTCTTGAGTCATAGCTATCACGTGTGACAATCATAAGCTTTTATAAATTCTGCTTGGACGACAACCTGGATAATTTGCTCACATTGTTCATGACTCAGGTGCTTTATCATTTAGAGTTTTGTGACTTTGTTCCACAGAGGTTTCATTTATACGTTGTATTCTCATGTAGGTATTGTTAATGTTTACTCGTTTTCATTTCTCAAAATTATTTCTTCTTGTTTTTTATGACAAGCAATTTTCATGTTGCCTTTTGTGTTTTTTTTCACGTTGGTTTGTGTTTCTCTCAAGTTATGACATTTTTTTGGCAGGTGTCACTCAACGTTGTATATTATGGATGTCTTGCATTCACCTTGATGTTGCAATTGCTTTTGTAATCTGAATCAGTACACAAAAACCTACAGTTGCATCCACCTTCACTCACTTCTTTACTCTTTGTCTTGCGTTACATTTCTGCTGCCATCTTAGTTATTTTTAATATTCAAAAAGTTACGCACATCTCACTCCATTCACCCCCTCAGTCCCTGCCCGACTGTGCCGTGTAATGGAATCAATTTTCATCCATGCCGTTCTGTGACTGCGGCCTCTGGATATTTACATTTTTCACTCACTGGTGACCTTTCCAATTTGACGCTTTGGGAGCTCCAGTCACCTTACTGCCCGCCTGTTGACAGACTACTGTCTGCATATCACATATGGACGCAGCTAATGGCACGCAGAGAGTGGCAGAGGCAAGGTTCGTCCATAGATGGGAGAAGGGTGGAGAAAGTACCACAGCAAAGACTTGTCAGTGTAACACACTGTTTGTGAAGGTCAGTCAACATCTGCAAGTTGACTGAAAGACAGGGATGTTTGGTAGATTTTTTTTTTATATAGCCAGCCATGCAAGCTAAACAATTATTGGATGTAAATGTCATTGATTAGCAAATAGTCTTGGTAGTATATAGGATAGGTAGTTATGTCAAGAGCAATGGAGGAAAGAGGAGGGTATTGAGTCGCCTACAAGAATGGCCTCGGAAGTACATTTAAACATATACGTGTGGCCTGGACCAAACTGTCTTAGGAGTCATCAATGACAAGCCCGAGGTCTGAGCACTTCCCTGATTGCTGTTTGTCAATAATTATTGGTGACGGATTCACCACATACTGGGAGAAACAAAAATATAAAAACACTTTTGCCTCGCGTGCGTTGGTGAGGTGATTCATGCTCGAAGGAAAAGTTTAAAACTATTCATCTCAACAATGTATGCAACCAGTGGAAGAGAAAAGATGGACTGAAAAACTTTCGTGACTGTGTATGAAGAGAGTGAAGAACTGGACCACAAAGCCTGCAGCTGTAATGACCGCATGGAACCTCTTTTATCATAATTTATGGACAGAGTTAAATAAGCGTGATGGAGGAGTTATTTGCCCAATGGGAATTATCCCACACTGGATGCTGTCCGCAATGTCATCAAAGAAGAGAAAGACATGCAGTATTGGTCAACTGAGACTGCAGAATCAAGTCACAGATGTCACTCAATCAGGTTCAAAAACGGGAGCGGGAAAGAGGATGTCTTACCTGGAGCAGCCAGTAGCACCTACGGTGGAAGGTGGGGATGATGGACGAGTGGACATAGCAGCCGTAGAGACACTGAAAGAAGGACGGAGAGAAGGCAGTTTCACAAAGACAGGCAGGGGGAAGACCATCGCACCTTACAAACAATCAGAATCAGAAAACCTTTATTTGTCCCACAATGGGGAAATTTGCAAGCAATCGAGTGAGGTCATGTGGAGCTTCTGACTTGATGGTTTTTGAACTAGAGGAAGGAACCAGATGTGGTTAGCGTGAGAACACCTCCCTACTCTGACCACGGCACCTTCCTTCTCTCCAATCCAGTCGTATCTTGCCCCACTTGGAGAAAGCCTCTGACAGAATGATTAAAGCCCTCCTTACGCCTTCACCCTGCGGGGCACCCCAAGCACATAACTAAACTACAGTGTTATTAATATCCTTATCGTAAACAGATAATACCGTGCCTGCGGTCTCGTTACTGTGGAGTGAGCTCGGCGGTGTTGATAATGCCTTAGTCATATCTTGGCAGAGGGGCAAGGAGACATTTTTCAATGGTGGCTGAGAGAGGCAAATACAGAAAACCAGAGCAAAGTCGCCCTTCCTCCTCCCAAACAATGACATGCTCCATTCCTCTAAGGCAACCCCTTGGCCCCGGCTGCCGGGTGACGTGGAGGGATGACAAGCCTGCACAAGCATGTTCGTGACGGTATCCATAGAGCTTCTGGTGTACTCTTTTAAAATGGAGAGGAACGGGGGCTCAATTGACAATTTAAACATGTACATTGAAGTGAGCTTCGTATTAGTCCACTGGAATAAAATAGTGTGAAAGCCCAACTTGGTAGCAATTCTCTGCTCTTTCCTCAGAGATCAAACTCAAATAAAGGACATAAGGTGAAATGCCTCATGGAAAGAAATGGTATCCATTAACATTAATCTGAGATGGTGTCGATAGGTGGCAAAACTCATCGCATGCAACAAATTGTCCTTGTCGCCGATGGAGGACCCACACAAAGATGGATTGATAAATGTGGCTCATATCAGGCATTGGCGAGTTTCAGCAACATTGCTACCTACCCCAGGAGCATCAAAATTTATTTTTACAAGCGACGACTCTTAGTACAAGGGCAAGCTTGAATCAGGGAATATCCAATAGTGGATATCAACCAAAAGTAAAGAAGAAAGAATTAAACAGAAACCTGACAAAAAGCAGGGATGAACATACGAGGTCCCTTTCAGAGGTGCAGGAGTCACAGGCAGCTCAGAAGACTCTGACTGATTGCGTTATTTACATCTTTAAACTGATTGTAATTTCCACAAAATAGAAAACTTCCAATCAGGAGGATGTTGTGTTGTAATAACACTATGTTTCAAATCGTTATGCTCGCCACGGTTAACATCGACTCAGATCGGTCACAGTATGCGTCGTGTATAGCTTGTCTCTCATGCTCATAAGATAGAATCAGAATCAGAATACCTTTATACGTCCCACAATGGCGAAATTTGCAGTCCACAGCAGCAATTGAAAAGGGATGGGGTAGGGGTGGGGGTGAAAGGATAGGGGAGTGTTTTTGGTCAGAGACTCGAAGGCAGGAGGGGATTAGTGAGATTGAAATTCTGCAAGCTGTTTTGACAATAAGGGACAGTTGGAAGTGGCGAGCAATGACTTGGACCATATGTATGACCGAGTGTTTCCAGGAGCAGCTGATAATCAGCAACGCATCTTGTTCAAGATTTAAAAAAGCAGAAAAGATGATCAAAGGCTGTAGAGTGTGCAGAACCACATGTTTGGCGACATCAAGCCGCCATGATTAATTTTCGCAGCGTGCATTTGACGGCCAAAATGTTTTGACACATTACAGGCCTACAAAACAAACACACATTTGTACATATATAATTTGTTTTTCTTCTTTTGGGAGGATTTCTTTCAAATAACCACCGAAATGTGTGCGATGCACAATTACCTCGACTCTGACGTTAGCCTCCACTCTCTTCCAAGAAGGAAGTGAACCTCGTCCCACTCCAATAGTGCTGCCATCCATTACGACAAGCTGGCAGCGAGGAGCCGCATCCTCCCACTCCCAGTTTATCAACTGTAACGCTACATTACTAAACACCATGACATATGCTATCTGCTTGCACGTGCCTGCTATGAAGTTTGCCAATTATTTAAGATACAAACTGCATTTGTGATACTCGTTTCTCAATATGGATGTTTTTTGTTGAAAGCCTACCCATTGTTTCATATTAATGCTTAAAGTATCAGTGTGCTGCAAGACGTACAATGAGAAGTCTATAGACTACTGTAGTTGCTAACACATTGACACTCTTCAAGTAGTTTCGTAGGAAGAACACATTGTTAGCCTCACAAATTGTCAAAAACACTGTTCTGCTCTCTTGAATTGACTCGCATGCAAAATCCCATTATTTCTCCATATTGGTTTTGACCTTAGCCCAGGGCAGCTTGGAGTTTTCTCGGAAGGCTTTGCTGAGGTGTATTTGGAAATTGATTGTCGAGCATTTTTCCAGAACCATCTTTTTTTTTGTAACTTGCATGTTTATTATTTTTATAACATTTAAGACCATTTGAAATTTAACATTTGAATACAGAATGCCTTGTGGCCAATTTGTATAACAACATCCTTTTGTAACCGTGAAAATTATTCAACAAGTAAAACAACCAATCAACCCATCAACAAAAATAAAAACACAGCAATAACAATAAAGAGGAAAAAAGGTGATCAATAGTGACAAGTTTCCCCTAATTTGGATTTATAGTATATTAGTGAGCTATCTTGACTGTCTAATTTCTGGTGTCGTTCCTTCATTCATTTGTTTGATTGTTTTTTATATTCATCTCATTTTTCCCATCTTGTTTTAAACATCCCTACTTGGACCCTCAATATGTGTGTGAATCTATCCCACTCAAATATCTCTTCCACTATTCCAATCCATTGGTTCTTTGTTGGTGGGTCAGTTTTAAACCATTTTCTTGTTATGGCTCAGAAGCATGTTTGATTATGTGAAGGCCTGCCTCTCACATCCACCCATCCCTACCTACATCCCCCCTACCTACTTCCATTTTTCTATTTGCTCATTCCCATTTCACTGGAGCGAACCCAGCCGTTCACAGGGCACACTGAAACGAACAAACTTTCACGCTCATACTCATACCCCGGGACATGCTTGGACAATGTGGGGAGAACATGCGAACTTCACACGGCGCGAGAGTGGCTGCCTTTCCAGCAGCTCATGTATTTTGTTTTTCTACTTCTTTCATTCTTTTCATCTTCCTCTCATAACTTTGCTGCTGTGAAATATAAATTTCTCCACTGCGAGATTAATAAAGGTAAATCCAATCCAATCCACACAGCAAGGCCAGAGCTGGAATTGGACCAGTTCCCTCTGCACTGTGAAGTCGATGTGCAAAACACTTGACGACAGTGCCGCCCACAAGTAATCTATTCATTTGAAAATTGATTAGTTCTTTCTTTTCACCATTTTTGTCTAATCCCAACCTACCTTTTTGTGGTCAGAGAAAAATACCATCTTTGGAAATAGTGAATGTTGTGAATTTATTGATGCATCATGGTTGATCTTGTTCTCGCCTACAGCACTCGGCCCAGTGAGAGTGTGCTGCGGCCTGCCAGCTCACTGTCGGATGAGGCTGCGGCACGCTCCTCACATTTGACGGAGGCCGCCTGCAACGGGCATGTGTGACTCGACTGGGGAGTGAATAAATTAGCCCTCAGGCTGCTGTCTTTTCCCTCTGTTTACTCAATTTTTCAAGCGCATAAAGAATCGTGAAGCAAAAACGAGCATCTGACAACATATCACAACTGTTGCACCTGGCGCTGACAATATACAGTCAGTGTCAAAGCCATTTGCATCCACACATAAGCATGTGCGCCTTTCGCCTCCAGCCACACTTCCACCAACTCACACATGCACACGAGTAGAATTTGGCAATGAGTTCTGACAAAACGGCACCCACGCGTTTAGAAGCATTTGCCCAAGTACAGACAGACTCGTGTGCAGTCGAGCAGACAATCACAACAGAGCAAGACCTTTTTTTGCTGGTGTGAACACGCCTAGACACAAAGACCAACCAACTGGAGTGCTGATCACTAATTTAAAACGTATTAGTATACATATTAGTATATGTTGCTGCTGTCGTGCACAAGTGACGGTCGCAAAATTATTGTGACAGATGACAACAAATCACAAGGAAAGCAATCCAACTAAAATCACCAACACATAGAGCACACAAAGGCACGATACACTGTCCATGTCAGTGTCAAAATCAAAATGGCCTTTGCACACATTGAAAGAAATACATGTTTAGGCATTGGGCATGACACATCAATGAAGGATGACACAGTAGTAGTCAACGACATATTTATGATCTGTCACTGCAGATGGCAAAGGAAAGCAAAAAAGTGACAAAGCAAAGTCAATTTGGTTGGACCGGTCACTGCAGAAAAAGGCCAAAGTGGCTTGCTCCATCGAGAGGATATGTTACCTCTCCCCGGGTCAACTCGTCCTCGGGGTGTTCAAACGGTCCAGACTGAAGCGAGCTCACAGTTCACTCAAGGCAAGCAGGCGAGACAGCTCGGTGATAAACTGTTTGGACTTAATGAAGCCTTCCTGAAGGCAGGGCCACCAACAGCGACAGTATCTGTCCTCCCTTTGGAGTCATCATTTGACCCTGGCCTGTCTGTTGCAGTGGCATCGCCACACTTTCATCCATCCATCATGTCTGGCAGTTGATGGGCACCGTTGTGGCAGCAATGTGCAAAGTCTGCAATGCGAACAAGATTCCGATTCCAAATATATGTCCCAGAAGGGCAATTCGGTTTTATTGTCAACCCGTCAACAGTGCCCCCAAAAAAGCTCACAATAATGCAGTACAGAAAATCAAAAGAGATGAAGAATGAAGAATAAAACAAGACATACGCAACAACTGCAAGCAGTGAGAGAGCAGAAGAGGAAGCAGAATGATTTTAGACTTACTTCTGCATTTTGGGAATTTAGTAGCCGCATGGCGCAAGGGATTAAAGTCTTGTGCATAGCGGTTTATTTTCTGCATTGGCCTTTGCCGTCGACCTGAGGGCAAGACGGCAAATTTACAGCCATGTATGTGAGCAAGCTGAGTTAAAATTCAGCTTGCGTCCCGGACCACCGCGACTATTCAAAACTGAGCAGAGTTCCTCAAAGCTTGAAGCCAGTCATTTTACAGCCCCTCTGATATGATGGTATTCAGACAGGCTTTATCTTCAAGAGCAAGACAAGCAAACCGGCAGATACAAATAAAAAGGAAGGGTCAGATAAGAAAAAGGAAATGCCTTCTTCTGCATCTGGGACAGTGGTTCTTAATCGTATTGGAGGCACAGAACCCCACCAGTTTCATATGCTCATTCACCAAATCCTTCTTTCAATGACTGTGCCCACGAACTGCAGTCAAGACTGAGGGGTGGACCTCTGCGGCGGAGGATCCACCAAATCCCTGAGACCGCCTCACCAAACCCATAGGGTTTGATCAAAATCCAGTTTAAGAACCATTGATCTGGGAGAATAAGCCTCCACAACCATGCGGCCAACTCTGACATCCATGAAAAACTGATTGGTTTGACAGATGACTGTTTCAATCAGTCAGGATGTGACCACTCTCTGCACACTCTCCATAGGACTACATATTCAAACAAGATTTTGTTGAATTGAGTCCATTTTATTTTCTCAACTGTGCACCGACTTGAAAAATATGTCTGTATGCAGATGTTTTTATTTTGTGCAGCCACTTGAGAAAATAAAATGGAGTAAACATGCCATCTTTTTCAGTTTATGTCTCAGACATCAGGGCACGAGCCTTTTCCACTTTTGCGTTTTTTAAACGGCTTTCTTGGATATCTCTGCGCCAGTGACTCGGTCTGCAGATGCTAAATAAGGAAAGTGGAAGGATGTAGTAAAATTGAAAAAGAGTTTCATTTGAACGACTCTTCAACAGTTGGAGGTGTCCTATTTACAGTCTGCTGGTTATTTGTCGTTTTCCTGCTGTTGTACAAACAGTTTATAGTCTGACTCAAGTGGATGGCTTTGCCGGATCCATATGCGTGCGAGGGAAACACTGGTTAAAAACACACAGCTTTACAATACAAAGAATCTTGGTTTATCTCACACTTTCACAACAGCTGCAACTGTAACAAAGCACTTTACAAAACAGTTAACATAAAATACAATCATAAACACAACACATAACAGGGACAGTCATGCAATCTTAACCACTTTACAACTAAGAGATCATCACCAGGCAGACTCAAACACAGTCTTTCATTGTCATAAAAACAATGGCCTCTTGCCACTCATCACCGTCAAGCAACTACTTTCATGAATCAATATTTAGATGCAGCATTATTCCGTATTGAGTGATGATATTATGCCAGAACATTTATGTGTAAGTGTGTGTGCATGTGTTTGTGTTTGTGTGTGTGTGTATATATATATGTGTGTGCGTGTGCGTGTGTGTGTGTGTCACTGTATATTCATAGGCTACTGCTGGACATGTGCATAGCTACATATGAGTAAAACAATGGGGGAGCCCAGGGCAGGATATTGGGATCCTGAGACGTGGCATATCTTAGGCAGGACCACCAAATCCATACTCATCAGAGATTCATGGACCATGCGAGGTTCACGCTAGCCACATGATGATTATTGATCAAGCAACGATTCCCAGCGCCATTCTAATGTGATTAGATAAGTTACGACTGAAAAGTGTCACTTGCAGTTTGTGGGATGTGCTGATTTTTAATTGAAAGTATGGAGCTGTACATCTTGACTGCTGCCTTCATCGTAAAGCATGCCATGTCTACAATCGTGCACTATTCCCAGAATACTCATAATACCGAAAAATGTACAACATCGTATGCACTTCCGTTGCAGACGCAGGAGCCATACTTCATTGGCACAACGACTTTATCACAGCTACTATTTTGCTTCTGTCATGATTCTTCCTCTTTGTAAGGGTATAACTCTTCTTTGCATTGGAATATGTGCATAAGTCACTGTTGATGAGATATCATACGTGCGATAATAAATGAGAATGCGCAGGCTTAGACTTATCTCCTGAACAAACCACAGCCTCAGGGAGGCCCCCCAGAATGAATTTGGCCATGTGACGGAGGGGAAATAAATCAATCAATAAATAAATAATAATAATCTAAATTCTTCACCGAAGCAAAACAAATCATTGTGTGATAAATGTGCATGTATAATGACATTGACCACCTCTAAAAATAGCATACTCATTGTAAAATAAATAAAAACACTTGATAAACAGCCCCCGGAGAGGAAAATTAATTAGGCATGTTGAGCGGGTAAACGCAGCCATACATCAAGTTCAAGCGGAAACAATAACAAGCATGATGCAATGCTGGATAGCAACCCCTGACCGCACACCATGCTGGCATCCCAGAATCCACCCTGACATCGAACGCAGCAATTAATGAGGAAGAAGGACTCTTTTGAGGGAAAATGATGGCAAAGCATTGAATAGCTGGCGGCGTCAGAACAGAAGTAAAGAATGCTGGAGATTTTCGCGGTCCTCTGCCACGTGCCACGCATGCACATGCACCTCTGACCATCGGACCAAAGACACTGTCGGTGGAGGCTAATGCTACCCACGTGGGCACGTGGCCAGAGGCATTAGGTGGAATTGAATTCCACCAAACTAGCTATAATCAGCAGCTTTTTAAGGTTAGAATTACTCTCACTCTCCTCGACAAGGTTAAAGCAGACAGACAGGGCCTGGACTCAGCTAATGTAATGCTGGGTTATAGTCTCGACTTGTGCTGAGGCACATACTGTACACAGACACAGAAGAGTCATGAAGTTAAAACGCATGTAAGACATATAATAGCCACAAATGTAGCCAGTGACCAATTTTGTGAAGTAAGCTTCATAATACAAAAGCATACCTGTCAACCGTATTCTGTATGATTTTTTGCACATTTTTAGATGTGTGAGGCATATAGGAAAGTTTGCACAGGAATACAAAAATTGTCGAGATATTTTCAATTCCGTCTTCGTCATTATATATTACCAGTAATTTAATTATAACAAATATCGCTATTCGTTAAAAGCGAAATCGACCACTGAGAAAACAAGTCCGTGTGAAAAGTCGAGAAGAAACAAAAAGCTCTGAGAAGACAAGTTCCGGTCAAGTGTGAATTTATTTTAAAATAAGTTAAATTAAATATTTTACCGTGTTTTTTTCCGCGGTAATATGATTTGTATTTCAACAAAGAAAATACTTGATTATTGCTAGAAATATGTTGTTACTTGTTAAAAGTATTAATGTTTACATGTGAAATTTTGTTAATAAAATTGCGCAATGAAATATTACACACCCATATGTTTTTTTTCTCAGGAATCAAAGAAAAAATGAGCGTTTAGTAAGGTCAGAGTCTCTCACATGTTGACAGGTAGGCAAAATGGCATGATGTTCACACAGGACACAACTCGACATTATTTTATTCATTCATAATTGAACGGCTGTTATTCACTGCTTTCAGAATTCTTTTCACTACATAGTGCATGTCATGCACAAGGCAACTCAATGTGCTTCTCAAAACCAAAATCACCTCCAAAAACAAACACACAGACATTGAAATGGAAAGCTTACAGACCAAATGTAATCTACTAAAAAAATCTAAACATTGACGACAATTCAAAACAAAACATTCAAACACATTACGTCTGTGTAAGCTCTCAGTCGTACAGGAATGGTCCATCCATGAAAAGGTTTCTTCAGCCGTCATCTGTACTTCTTTGAAGGTGTCGGACGTTTCGCTTCATATCCAATATGCTTCTTCAGCGAACTAAAGTCTTGCTGGCAGTTTCTACCAAGAAGTACAGAGTCCTTTGGCAACACAAAATATTCCTACTTATTTCAAACCGATAAACACTTTAAGGCAAGAATTAGTGCAGCCAAAAGATAGGCTACCAAATGAAAAACAAAGTAATGTAGTTTATTCAATACTTTGTAAGAATGAAAATGTAAATTGTAAAGAGCAATACATTGGGGAGACTAAACAAATTCTCAAAAAAAGACTTCAACATCGCAGGGATAATACTAGTGGGCCTCAATCGGCAGTACATATGCACCTAAAAGCTAGCAACCACTCATTTGACGACAATGAGGTTAAAATCTTAGCGAAAGAAAATAGATGGTTTGAAAGGGGAGTAAAAGAAGCTATTTTCATAAAACAGCAAAATCCTTCACTAAACCGACATGGTGGTGTGAGGTTCAATTTGGATCGTTCGTACAACAGACTGCTTAGGCAACATAGGCTTAGTTATGCTGATGAGGTGATACTAGGGCAAATAGTGCAATCAGGCCAGTCGTCAGTCAGGACAATAGAAATAATCAGCGGAGCCGCAGTGGAGCCCCCAACCTGAGAGCAGGGATCAATCGTAGCAGAGTCCGGCGTCGCCACGTCTGGACAGTAGGGATACATATAGGGCCGAAACTACCAGCAATACTTTAGTTTGCTGAAGAAGCATCTTGGATAAAAAGCAAAACGTCCGACACCTTCAAATAAGTACAGATGACGGCTGAAGAAACCTTTTCATCAATTCAAACATATTGAAAAGAAAAGTTAACAAAGGAAAAGTAGCTTTCTAAAATTATTGACAGTGCCATTTATTTCAAAGTCCTTGTGTCCAAAACGCCTAGTTTTTAACTAAAAAAATCATGTGCAACCTGCGATGACTTTTCTTCTGTGTGTGCAGCATAATAGCCAAATGCATCTTCACCCGATTTGCTTTGAACGCTAGGCTCTAACAACAAACCCAATTTTACAGACCTCAGAACCCCACAGGGTTTGTACCCCATTAGCACTTTGGATTTTTTTTACGTCCTTAGGGCCCAAAGCAGCAATTGAATTGCAGACCAGTATCAGAATTGTAAAATCAAGACAGCACACTGGAAGCCACATATCAATACCTAGTTCGCGTCTTGAGTGCTTCAACTCATCCAACTTCCAAGCTGTTGGCATTTGTCGTGCTCATAATCGATGTGACAAGCCCGTGGACCTGGAACTCCTAAAATGTGCTAATTTTATATCCAAAGCGATGTAACGCTACCACCATAAAGAATCTCTCGCATGTTGCAAGCCTGAATATCACAGACAAGTGGGTGTCTTCCAGTTGCACTAAATGACAAATAAAAAGCAGTGACTGACTCGACAATGACTTGGTGTTTGACCTTTTTTAGGGTGTGCATGTTTTTTTTGCACCAAGACTAGTGTATGGGTAAAATAAGTTTGAGAAAGCTGTTATCGAGTAGGAACGTATGTGATCCAGGGACACGGTGTTAATACCAGAGATACTCATGGCCAGTGCATCAACAACTAGATTTAAAACCTATTATTTTAGTCATGGTAAACTACTTACACATTGCTGCTGTAATATAAAAAGTAGTTTTCAGGGACTTGCAAAACTTTTCAACATTCATCTTCATTTATATTTCCGCAGCCCCTATTTGCACTGGATGAACACCCAATAGAATTTGTCTGACTAAAATGAAAATGGTGATAAAAGAGAAAGGTGAAATTGCTGGACAAGTGAATGTATCACACCGCTTTATGTACTGTATAATGAGTCAGTCAGGAGAGGGCTCGCCTTGACCCTCAGTCAGCACGTTGGTGACGGTCGACAAAGCAAATCTTCGTAAAGTCTGCCCCACTTCAGTTAGGTACACAAAAGCGTTGCAGAAATAACCGTCAAACCATGCGAAGGTTTTCAAAGCATCTTTCCTCTTGGTTTCATCAATTTAACAGCTTCCTTGTTTGTATTACTTTTGAAGAGCGAAATATGCATGCATGTAGACATTTAAAAAAAACCATAGACTCTCTTTTTTCATCAGAAAAAAATAGTTAATTCCTAAATTATATGGGTCTGGAGTTTTATGAATGTGAAATGAGGGTGACTGTCCAAAATACAATGCTATACATACATATTGGTTTATAGATCGCTTTCACAACAGCTGAAGCTGGAACACAGTGCTAACATGGAAAAAAGGGAAATGCTGCCCCCTTGTGGAAAAAAAAAAAACATTGTCAGAGGCCATGGTCAGCGCATGAAAAAACTAAACCCGAACAAATTTGGGAATGGCGCTCTACATCATATTTTCTATTCTCTAATAAATTTGTGAATGACAGTAAATTAGTTTAAAAAACAATCAGCCTGTGCAATTTATCTCCATTTTAATAAATGTGAGCTGTTAAGCTATTTGCATGTAGCATGCTCCTTTCCTGAATGCACAAAACATGCTAATTGAGCACAAACCTAATCCTGTGAGTGCCGATTAGTGGATCAGCTTCCATGTTGGTTTGTGTGAGCAATCAAGTTGATGGCTGTTTTTGCATGCGTAAACCTTTCGTATCTTACAAATGTTGAAGAGCAGCCAAAAGGATATCAACACGAAACAACCACACCGAGACAGAAAGAAATTCAGTGGCACCCACTCGGGGCAGGCTATCAAACAATTTATTGCTCTCTACTGACTTTCCATTTACAAGGTGGCTCATTGTCAATCCGTGGTGCATTGTACATTGTCAGGCAGGTGGACTGGCGAGAATTCAGGCATGTCATCTAACATGCAAGCTGAATGAAAAGGGTCGCGGCCGACAGCGTTGGATGTTCCTGAGTGGCATTGTTGTTTGAAAGATCACTTTCTTCTTCTCCTCACAGATTTTGGAAAGTAGTGCAGAGATTACGAGTGTGGCTGCCCTTTTTACAAACAGTTTCTTTTGGATCGGACTAGCGTTTATTAGGCTCTCGGTGGAGAAATGTAAATTTCACAGCAGCAAAGTGATGAAAGTAAGAGAAGAGGAAAGGAAGAAGTAGAAAAACCAAATTCAGGATCTGCTGTAAAGGCAGTCACCCCTGTGGCGCCATCTTGAAGTAAAAACAAAAACAACAAAAACTAAATAACAAATAATGTGATACAAAACAAAAGACAGTCACTTTCTGCACCCTCTTTGTATGAAGCAGTTCTCGATGAAACAGAAGATGATCAAAGCCTCCTCTTCACCAGTGGATCAGGGGCGTCATGGTGGAATGTGCATGTCTGCTATGAGCTAAATGTTGAAAGTAAATCTGTAGCACCCATTGACAAAAAGTGATTGTCTCACATTTCCTATCCCACGTAAATCTGCTTCAATTCCAAGCGGCGACAGTTCCGCATACGTATCGGCGCTCTGCCCCGCTCTCATCACGGGCTTCTCAAGCCATACACCAATCCAGGCGCAAACTGTCCAACAGCCCTGCTTTGTTCAGCGGGAAGTTCAGCACCGAACTTCTCGCTGAACAAAGCAGGGATGTGGAAATGCTGTGCATTACAAAAAAAAACACAATTGCCCCAGGACTGACCAGTGATTCATCCCAAATCAAAAACAGTGCTGGCATACTCGTGCCACTGAAAAGGTGCAACCGCTAAGCACAGTCTCCTCCTTAATGAATGTTGTGGCCAAAAATGCTGAAAAATAATATGTATCAGTTCCATATGACAGACAACAACTTAAAGTGACAAAACACAAAAACAACACAACATAAACAAAAAAAGCAAGGCTTGTGAGAGCACTTGCTGACGGCTGCCTACTCAGGCGCCA
Organism: Hippocampus bargibanti; assembly: GCF_051943395.1. Classification (NCBI taxonomy): domain Eukaryota; kingdom Metazoa; phylum Chordata; class Actinopteri; order Syngnathiformes; family Syngnathidae; genus Hippocampus; species Hippocampus bargibanti. The sequence goes on along the minus strand of NC_142734.1, from coordinate 6,132,185 downwards.
TATTGGCCTTCTTTTGCTTGTATAATACTTTTCAGAAACAACAAAAAAAAAAAAACAGTGTGGTGTACCAGGTTAACAATGTGATGGATCCGCAAGAGAGAAACTTCAAACCTTGGAGAGCTTGTATTACAGCACTTATGGACAATACAGAATGCCGCACATCCCCCGACCAGACAGTTTGGCAACTTACGAACCTCTCAAAAACAGTAAATGAGTCGTATGGCTCATTAATAGGCAGTGACAAAGTTCCCTAACAAAAATAAACAGCACTCTCGGGTTCTTATGATAACAATTTTAGAAACCATTTCACTAATTTTTGAATATTATCAGACTGAAGGTCCTTGTGGATGTACAGATATCTGTTGCACATTGGCAGATGGAACTTTAACAATGCAACAATACATAGCAAGGAGTAAGTGGAGATCTATTTCGGCTTTTTCTTGGCAACTTGCTCGCAGCCCTCAATATACCATATTTATTCGAGTTTAACGCGCACACGTGTATAACGCGCACCCCTAATTTTCAATTAAAAAGCGGTATACATTTTTCTTCACTCTTTCTCAGCTCGGTAACAGTATATAAATTAAAATATGAAGAACACTGAATTGAAAGTCTGGATATTGGTAATTGTGTAAAACAGCAATGCTTAACGCACGTTTCAGTGTGGGTGAGGCGAGTAGGAAATGAAGTGTAGCTAAAGAAATAGTAATCAACAATAAAAAAAAGGAATGCGCGTGATCCGGGTCTTTCCGAGAATCGGAACTGAAGGGCCTATGGACAATAGTCATGGAAATGCTGCCCCCTCCTGGAAGGGATAAAGCATTAAATATATATGAAAAAATTTTTCCCGGGCCTCGTTTATAACGCGCAACCAAACTTTGAGTTCTTTTTTAAGTAGAAAATTTTGCGCGTTATACTTGAATAAATACAGTACTCCAACATCAGCTCAAACGAGCATTAGATCTGACATTGCTGTTGGTTTGTAAATATAAAACCCCACTCCACAGGATTTTATTAGCAACACTGAATGAGAAAAAGTCCCTGTGTTTAGAAAAGGGCCTATGCAATACAATCATGAGATCACACACACACGCGAACTGCTAAAGATGGCATCACCGGCGGGGTGTCTCTGTCGCAAGTTCGACCGGGCAGGCGTGGTGCCTATTTGCAAGCGAGTGCTCCGACTTGTAATGCTGCACACTTATGTTAGGGCTGATCAGCGGAGGGTCACGTCTGCAGCCCCCTCTTGTGATCTATTGGCATGTCAATTTTCCAATATATCCAGTGTGAGCAAGCCAGAGCGCAGTGGGACTGTAAATCACAACCAGCCTCACAGAGCACTGGCGAAAATATGATGGATGGTACGCCAGGCAGCTAGTGTGAGCGACATGCTTTGTATGGAAACATGAAGCGGAGAGAGAAATTGGGAGGGGGGGGCCAGATTACGGTGGAAATGAGGTGATAGGGTAGGGAGTAGGCTGCATCTAGTGGGAGAGAAGCATGGAACAGGCAGACATCAGAGAGAGGAAGGGGAGAAGAGATACAATTACCGAGCAAGGAGACGGTGAGAAAAAAAATCTGCCGGGGAGAGTTAGAGAGTGTTGGCAAGAAAAGGAGTGGGAGAACAGAGAGAAGGGGGGGGGGGGTTAGAATGAATGCTAACAGGGAGCCCAAAACCAGTATTGAGGCGTTATCCTTCACAGGCGGAGGAGCAACAATCGCAAACACATTTTCTCTCACCCTGGCCCTATGAGAGATAAAAAAGCAATTTGTATTCTATTCCTATTCACAGTCACTTGGCCTGTTTCTCTGCCTGCATATTTGTAAACACAGCTTTGTCAGAGCAGTTTAATCTTCCCAACACAAACACAGGGTACAGGATGGGGCTCGGGGGGGAAGGATGGGGGTCACACAGGGTGAGGAGGGCGAATGGGTGAGGAGAGTAAGAAAGTGTGCTCATATCAGATGAATCACACGAATGTCCACTGCCGTATTATTTTTTTTGTATTACGGACCAGTTTAGCCAAGTACATGTTTTTCATGTCCTTATGAGCAGTTGGGGTCTATAAAAATAAATGTGTGAATTGGTTTTATATTGCCACTTTTAAAGCATTGGTACTGACCATAAAGATGATGATAAAGTAATGTTTCCATTTATTTTGAACATTTCTATTAAAAAAAATACATCCATCTCTCCATTTTCCAGACCACTTATTCGCATTAGGGTCGCGGCGGGCGCTGGAGCCTATCCAAGCCATCTACAGGCACTAGCCGAGGTACACCCTGAACCTATTGCCAGCCAATTGCAGACAAAGACAAACAACCAGTCACTCTCACACTCACACCGAGGGACAATTTTAGATTGTTCAATCAGTCTGCCGTGCAGGTTTTTGGAATGTGGGAGGGTGGGAGGTCTCGCAAATACTGTCAGCAGCCACCAACTCTATTTCCCCCGGTAGAAGTAGTGCGTAACCCCAGTCTCTGCGATAGGGCCTTATAATGTGGTGTGCCTTACATTTGGAAAACTTTTAGATATTTATATATTATATTTGTAAAAGTTTTGTCATTCATTGAAGGTGCACCTTATATGACGGTGCGCCTTATATATGGAAAAAGTTTGAAAATACACAATTCATTGGGGGTGCGCCTTATACTGCGGTGCACCTAAAATACAGTAAATGCATTTTGGGTTGTGTTTGATTATTTTAAACCATTTGGAACATTGGTAATATGTTAGATCATGCTTTTGCAGTATTAACTTGCAGAATCTTTCTAAATATTGGTCGTGGAGGCAAATTATTTCTATGGGTCCCTTTTTTTCTACAGGAGGTGCGGACTATTGTGGAGGCTGTGGGGCTACAACCGGCTCTGATCTGTAAAGGCCGGCCGAAGACTGAAATCATGTCCTGCTTTTAATACAGAAACTTTACATTGTGTGCTGCTGCCGATGCTTCTGCTATTCTATTTGGCCAAATCTTTGTACCACAAAAAATGTAACCTTAATAATAATAATACATTTTATTTCAAGCTGGTCATCCCCCACAGTCTCCTTCCAATGCTGTCACACTGGTTCACAAGCACATCGTTCCTCCTCTGTCTTGGACAAGGGATGCAAAGGCACCAGGCGGCCGGATGTCCACACCAGCGTAAGTGATGAGACATAAATGGCGAGAGTGAGCCACAGGGCGGTGGACAGAGTCACTGGCTGTTCATTTGGTTGCACATTCGCTCATGGAGGCATGAAATTGGGCTGAACAGCACCTGCCAATACCCATTGCAGGAAACACAGTGCCACACTCCGTAGCTTCCATCTCACACCGTATCTATTTGGACATACTGTGAAGTGACTTTCTTGTAGCTCTCAGTGCCCAATTAAGGACTACTGGTCTGGTCCTTCTACAGTCAATTTTAGTGTGAAGACAGAGTGGCAACAACCAATCAGAAGCTTCCTTCGCCACTGTCCTGAGTCATCCTCAAATCTGGCACACCCATTGTGGAAATTACATTTAAATGAGACTGGACAACAATCATGATCACAGCAGTATGACAAAGCACAAACCGGCCAAGCCATTTCATTTTGCCTCGAAGAATTGGCTCCATGTGCCGACTAATGAAAGCAAATTAACTCAAAGTTGGCACGCGGCTGTCAGGAAATACGGTTGTGCCAACCACACACACAAGATGTGGTTTCTGATGCTCGCGGCCCTTGTTTCGAGAAGACAACCAGCATGCAATATCGTTTTGTATTGCAAAGCAGACAGCATCTGTGTAAACACTTCCTTTGCTCATATTTGAGCCAGCGTGGCGGGGGTACAGAGGCCCGCAGACACAAGCGACCAAGCAAAAGACACATTTGAAGACAAAGGTGCATTGTGGCGGGCTAACATGAAGGCAGCGAGAGCAGCCGGCGGCCCCTGAATGCCCCCGGGCAACCCTGTGATGAAAGCATGTGAAAGTCTCCACGGTAATGTGCAGGCTTGCGAGGAATGGGGAGGGATGGGAGAGATGGCTATGGTGGTTGGGCGGAGCAGGCAAGGGTGCAAGAGAGGAAGAAAGCGGGTAGAGGAGAGGGAAAAAAATCAGCCTGTAAGCCACAAAGAGGGAAAGCGAGGCAAATGAAAAGTGACACTTTAATTCAGAGGGCTTCTTCTGCCTGAGTTATGATGAGATGTTTGTAAGCTGGCTTGTTCATGCATCTCAGCTGGCCTTATGCCTGGCCCCATCTTCCTCATCTTACTAGGAAAGTCGTGACGTCAACCTGCTTGCACTTTGACCCTCCCGTGCAAGCTCTCCATCATCATCATCATCATCATCATCATCATCATCATCATCATCATCATCATCATCATCATCATCATCATCATCATCATCATCATCATCGTCATCGTCATCATCATCATCATCATCATCATCATCATCATCAGTCCCATGCAAAAAATAAAAGATAAAATGTCCGTCAGAGTTATTTTGCTATGATCACCTGCTCAATTTTGGAAGGCAAAGGTAATACCTTTAGCTTCACAGACACACTTTCAACACTTAAGTGAACCCAACCATAGAATGGATGTTGACCGAACAGTCTTTAGACCAGTGATTTTCTACCACAGTGCCGGGGCACACGAGTGTGCCGTGAGAGGTTGTCAGGTGTACCGTGATAAATTATCGAAAGTCACTTTTTAAAAATGTAATATTTATTAATCATTTTCTGCAAATTTTATGTCATTGCCCGGTGTCTGTGCTTTAAAGACTGAGGGTGATTCAATATTCGTCTGTGTGGCAACAAGTAGATGATTGTCTCATTCTTCCAAAACACTTAAAGGACAACCGACACCATTTTGTTTCCTAACTGACATCAGAAAAACGTTTGATAGCATCTAAGATACCCAGAACACGCAGGTTGATATTTTAGTCAAATGCCAAACACCAATAAAAATGACTTAAAGTGTCCCAAAACTACTTCAAAATGACCTCAGAAAGTTTCCGTTTCAAAAAGTCCCGCCCCCTTGTTCATGACGTCACGCCAGGACATCTTGCCTTGCTCGAGAATCAAAACAATGCCTTCAGATTCGGAGAAGATGCTTTCTTGTTACTCAGCCATTTAAGAATGTGATTCAAATAGTTCTGAAGAGGAAAGCATAAATGTTTGCAATCGATTAAAGAAGTCCTTCCGTCTCATTTTGAGGCATCTGGACTCTAATGTGCCAGAAAATGCACAAGATGGCGGCGAAGCTCCGTTGGAAATGGGCTGATTTGTCTGCTGGGAATTTGTGTCAACTAGTATCAAATAGTAGTCTTGGTGTAACAAACAGCGATTTACCATCGCGTTATGTATGTTTTTTCCTCCTAATTTTGCCATCAACACGGATCAACACGAAGTTTTCAGACCAAACAAAGTACCCAAAATGCATTGTGTGTCGCTTTCTCGGTCAGGAGCGTTCCAGATGTGACGTCATCAGGCATCGTCATCAACTCGAAAACAAGATTTCCTGAATATTCAGCGGGAGTCTTAAAACGTAAAATATAGCTATATGCCGTGGAATCTTTGTAAAATACGCTCAGTAGAAGTCATTTGAAGTGATTTTACAAATTATGGACAGAACTTGTCCGGGGGCGTCGGTTGTCCTTTAATGATTCATGCGGTCATGGTGACAGTCATGGAGAAGTTTTTAAAAAAAGAAACTGCAAACACCAAATTGGGCTCTGTACAACATCTGACCCGGATGAAGGCCATTGCGTTAGAGGTGGGGAAAAAAAGCAGTGAGCTCAAGGCAACATAGTGAAAGCTATCGCGTAATAGTTGTATCAAGTTCATCCTGTCTACTTGATGTCTGTCAGAAAAGAATCTGTTTTAAGGTAGTGGTATCTGTCTTTCGTATGGATGAGACGACCCCTGGTGTGTGGCGAGAAGCTATCCAAAAGTGCCATGGTGCCACGCAAGCTGAAACGCCATCTCCAAACGAAACACCAGTCGCTTCAAAACAAACCGAGAGACTATTTTGTTCGCCTGCGTGTCAACAGAGAAATAAGCAACCTTTGTAAGAAAAACCACAAAGATAAATGAGAAAGCGCCAAAAGCTAGTTACCTAGTAGTTTCCTACTGACTGAGTATAACAAAAAAATATAAATTATATTGTAATTAAATATACTGTTCAGATGGTCATTTTATTATTTATTTTGGTTTGTGTTGTGTCTATGTTCACGTATAGCTCCAGAGGTTGCAGTCGAATCCAGCGTCTGTTCAGTCGCTCAACAGCAAGTATTTGGTCCCCTTGTTGAAATCATTTCACTGGTTTTAGGCACAGACACATTTCTGTCCTTGGGAGATCATATAATGCAGCCATTTTTAGTTGCCCAAATCTGTTTGTGTTACTTGCAGCTGGATGGTCTCATTGTCCCCACCGTCTCCCGGAATATCAAGGTTACGAATGGGCAAGGATAAATCTCAAATACCCGCGTCAAACACGGCTCCGGGTTTGCCTTGCGCCACTTTCGCCTCACACTGAGACATTTGAATGCAGCGATGGATTTATTTACGGCATACACCATTAATCCTTCGTCTGTGCATGCCAATACTAAATAATTGATCTTGGTACTACTGTAACTAAATCCGTCAAAAATAACGACAACCACCCTTCTTTCTCTACCCCCCCTTCTTATTTCACTGCAAACATCTTTAACAGTCAAGCTGTCTTGAAAGGGGAAGAAATGTTCGACTGAGTTTTCACCCGGCAGATGGCGTCTCTACCTGGCGCTTGATGAGCAATAAGAAGCTAGGCAGAAGTAGAAACTGGAAGGTTGAAAGGTCCAATCCTCGAGGACACCTGACAACTGCAGTTAAAAGCAGCAACAGCGTAGCGTCGAGGCAAACATTTATTCTTCCCTAGAACAAGTGTCGGTCTTTTGTTTGTGATTTTATATTACAATTCAAATAATAAGTGCAGTATCTCTCCAAATGCAATGTGCCATAAATCACAAGGCAATAGAGCTGTCATCTTAGTAAACAGTAAGACCAGTAATCATGAAAATGTTCTTGAGTTGCAATCCAGGCCCAGCTGTGCGTATTGATGAGTGCAAAAGTCATCTAAGGCACAAAGAACCTTACAATGTCCTATTTCTCTACAAAGAGACACAGGGAATGTACAGACGAGTCACCACACGGGATCGGGGAAAAAAAAACAACAAAAAAACAGCCCGATATTTGTAATTTAACTCATTCACTGCCACCCTCAAATGTATTTGGGAATTGACGTGGAGTTCCATTCCGGAATTTGTTTGGGTTTAGTTTTTTCTTGTGAGGGGTGCCGATACAGCCCTGGTCAGAGTTCCGGCAAAGTGTTTTCAGTTCCACGAGGGGCAGCATTTTCCTTTTTTTCCATGTGAGCGCTTTGTTCCACCTTCAGCTGTTGTTAAAGTGCTATATAAACCGACATGTACAGTATTTATTGCATTGTATTTTGGACAGCCACCCTCATTTCAAGCTCATATCACTACAGACCCATATAGTTTAGGAATTAGCTCTTTTTTCTGATGAAAGAAGAGTCTAAAGTTGCTTACGCTGCATTAAATGATTATGTAGCCCTAAAACTCAATATTCTGTGGGTCCTGGAATTCAAGTGACAATGACAAAAACCCTGGCAGTGAATGAGTTAAAAAAGCTGTGATTGCACCATGCCGATAACACACTGGCCATGGCCTCTGGCAATGTTTTTCCTTCCACATGGGGGCAATATTTCACTTTTTTCCATGTTAGCGCTGTGTTCCAGCTTCAGCTGTTGTTAAAGCGCTATATAAACCAATGTGTCTTTATTGCATTGTATTTCGGACAGCCGCTCTCATTTCAAGCTCCTATAACTCCAGACCCATACAATTTCGGAAGTAACTCTTTATTCTGATGAAAGAAGAGAGTCTAAGCTTTCTTCCGCTGAGTTGAATGTTTATGTCGTCCTTAAACTCAATAATCTGTGGGCCCTAGAAAACCGAAAATGTCAAAAGCCTTGGCACTGAAGAAGAGTTAAATGTGTCTGAGGTGGTCAGAATCAGAAAGCCTTTAATAGTCCCACAATGGAGAAATTTCCAAAAATGTGTCTTTTTTGGTAACACCTAGCATACAGAATGTACCCCACTGTGGACTAAAATAGGCCACCGTGTTGCAAAAGGGTGCCATAAGACAGCATTTCTGTCACAAAACATGTGTTTTTAGAGAAGCAAAAAGGCCAATGTGCCGAAGGCATTTGGTAGTCAAAACAGTGCTCAGCTGAGCGGAAATAAGAGATCCACAAGACGCTGAACAATGTGCTCCGGTGCCAGCCACTGCTTGTGAAGAATGGCTTCACAAATAGCAGTCGGATGACGAGGATGATATTCGAGCTGTTTAATGACTTCTTGTGACAAATGGTGCACAATCAAGCGGCCGTTCAATCATAACGGGTGGCTCCTAGTAACATTATGAAGATTTAGGTCAGTGATTGGAAAACCAGCTCCGGATTTGATTGGCGAGATGACATTGTTCAATGTCATGAGGGTGACGTAAACATTTGCCATTGTTAGTCACATATTGCTGTCAGCTGTCCTGACCGCACGGCAATTCGGCGATACGGCAAGATTATTATCAGCTTTGTGATGTGAGGATCATCTAAAATGAAAAAGAAATGTGGTCTCTACGTTCTCAGCTTCTGAACATGTAATGGATTCAAATGCCGTCTGTAAACCCATGAACAAACTGTCATGTGACTCACATGCCAATCTTTGACTGGCACAGGACGCAGAATGGGATTTGCATGGAAGTCTGCATCACTGTCCAGATCTGACAACATGTTTTTTTTTTCTCCTTGTGCCCACGGCACCTTTTTCATCACAACAAAGCACAAAAAAAACTCTAAACTATTAAACATTATACCGCGAAGCCATCTCATCGCAGTGGTCAAGAAATATTTACAGATTTCTTGAATCTGAGATACAATCACATTTTTTGCAGTGCTTCCAGAGCCATATTTTTAATTGTGCACAACAGGTTTTAATAATAACAATAATGACCATAGAATCTGTCATATATGAGTAGTAGTCATATTTTACATGATATTTCTGAATTAAGGATTCAGACCAGCAGCGCCTGGTCAATTTTTTTGCCTGAGACACCCTAGTTATGAATGGCAACACATGGCAAAATCTCTATTTCCTACATTTTTTAAAGATCTAACTTCAAATGTAAAAATTTTAATTTCTCAATAACGTGATCTCAATGAAAAAAAGGACAGAGTTGTTTGAAACCAGCATCACAAATCTGTTTAGTGACACATAAATCCATCTCTGAATCAAATTTACTCTTGCTCAGTGTTATTTACGCAGATACATATTCAAGCGGTGGGGCAAAAAGCTTGATTTTCATTTTGTTAACTCATTCACTGCCATATGTGCAAAAATGTGTCTAATGCAGTGCCAGGGTTTTTGTCATTGTCACTTGAATTCCAGGACCCACAGAATATTGAGTTTTACTACTACATAAACATTCAATGCAGCATAAGAAATCCGAGACTTTCTTCTTTCATCAGAATAAAAGTTCCTAAATTATATGGGTTGTAATATGGTGTTTTTTGAGCTTGAAATGAGGGCGACTGTCCACAATACAATGCAATGCATACATATTGCACTTTAACAACAGCTGAAGCTGGAACAAAGCACTATCATGGAACAAAATGAAATGGTGCCCCTTGTGGAAGCAGAAAAACATTGCCAGAGGCCATAGCCAGGGCTTTATATGCACCCAAACAAGCAAAAAACTAATTCAGGAATGGCGCTCGACATCACATTTTCAATTCCCGAATCAATTCGTGAATGAGTTAATTATGCAAACTTGGCAAGGTTGATCACAACACTCATTTCTGATGTCAAATTCTGAAGCAGATTTTATTTAGCAATGATGAGCCTGGAGGTGACAACTGAGGCAAACCTCTGTGTTCAAGATACTCTTAACTTTGAACCCCCCCTAATGTACCCTCTGATGTAACAAAGTATGCTTTGCATATGCATAACTCATGCCGGATAAGGACAAAGAGTCAGTTTAGATGAGGGCAACAGAGGCCTGCAGAATGGAAGGCCCATAGAATGTTGTTCCAGTATTTGTTGGGAAGGTGGCGCTGCAAGTTGAGTCTTTTAAAGAGGGTATGGAAAAAAGATGGGAAACTACACCATCTGTTTAATCTGAGCGAGCTAAACTGAGTGATGCGATCTAATCAAAACACACGCCTCCTTAATTATAGCTCAGTTTTCATCTGAAGAACAAGTGTTGTGCGTCGACGCATTGTGATACCTTAATCGTGCCTGCCAGACCAGCGCATCTTAGCTCAGATCGTCTCGGGTTGCTTTGTCAAGAGCCTGGGTGTCATCCTCGATAGCTCACTATCTTTTCACTCCGATATAAATAACATAATTTGGTCTGCATATTTCCACCTCTTTAATATCAATTGTCTCCGTCCCTCGCTCACCCCTCACTCCGCTGCTATCCTTATCCACAGTCTCGTCAACTCCCGCATCGATTATTGTAACTCACTGTACATCGGTGTCAATCAGACATTTCTCCATAAACTCCAACTAGTCCAAAATTCTTCAGCCCGGATCATCACTAAAACCCTCTCCCTTCACCACATCCTCCAGCAGCTCCACTGGCTCACTGTTAAACATCGGATCAAATTCAAAATACTTCTGTTTACATTCAAAGCCATCCATAACCTTACCCCTCCCTATCTGTCTGACCTGCTTCAAATCTCCGTTCCCTTTCGGTCCCTAAGATCATCATCCTCCCTTCACCTCTATGTGCCCTCTGCCCGTCTCACCACGATGGAATGCACAGATTTCAGCCGCTCTGCTCCCAAACTCTGGAATTCATTTCTAACCAGCATACGGAATATTGACTCCCTCCCTATTTTCAAATCCCACCTCAAAACCCATGATTCCTTCCATCACTTTGCTGCTGTGAAATGTAAATGTATCCACTGTGAGACTAATAAAGGCAAATACAATCGAAATCCAATCCAATCTGTTTAAAATTGCTTTCAATGTCTAGTTCAATCTGCCATTTTAGTATTTATCATTTTATTTATGGTTTTATTGTTGTGTGCTTTGTTTTTATTGTAAAGTGTCCTTGGGTGTTTTGAAGGGCGCTTGAAATTAAATGTATGATGATGATGATGATGATGATTATTATTATTAGATTATTATTTTGTCGATGGCGGACGCGGGGGTCTGTCTTTTCTCCCTGTACTATACAGCCACTGAAATGTTATTTCAGGTCTTTTCAGAGAGCCCCCAGTGCTGTGCCCCATCTCGTTATGTGGGCGAGTTGTTTGGGGCTCTCCCGATGCCAGACTGTCACGCTGGCGGCGAGCATGATGCCTCTCAGTGGGTTTGTGTGGCTGCAAGCGCTCCCCCTCTTGGATTCTTCTCACGCGCTATTCCAATCCTGAGGTTGTCAAAATGAATTTCCCATTCAAATGTCATTGGTCCCCTTGACTGTTGTAAATACATTGCTTGGATTTGGCTACATCTTTTGAAAGGGTGTCCATTGCTGAGGGTGCAATTTAATTAAGCTGGGAGCTTTCAACAGTTAGTTGACAGAGGAGTGGAAGTGAAATTTGCTAGGCAAGCTGCACACTAATTAAATATTTGGAGGATGAAAAACAGCGACGACAACACAACACAAAAACTTTTGCAAAAGGCTAAAATGACATTTCACATATTTCCTGGCAAACATGAAATGACAACAGGAGGCAGATGGGAGCTCAGACAAGAGCTCCAATGACTGAACTTGGCATACATAATCAATGTATTCTAGAGCCCAATATTGTGTTTCATGTTGTCTGAAATGTGAGCTTGTAGCCTCCCCCCAACAGGGTCTCCTCTTGCAATAAAAAATACAATCAAATGACAGTTGGAAAGAGTCTTGTTTTAAAGTCACTGTACGGAAGGATTCAACGTCTGACAAGCAATTCACTCTGTCAAAGGCGGGGAAGAATCACACATAAGAAGTGCAAGGCACCATTAAGACTTCCATATTTCAAATTCCAAGCAGGTCCCAAGTTACTGTGTAAAAAAAAAAACAAAAAACAAAAAAATAAATACTGTATATAAAAATGAGTCACATTCACACTAAATTGTAAGTCAAAGATTAGCCATTCTTTGTTTGATGCTCGTCATTACTCATACAACTTTGGTCAGTAGCAGGATATATATATATATATATATATATATATATATATATATATATATATATATATATATATATATATATATGGAGTTCTACACCAATAAATATTTACGAAGCAAACACATGGACAACTTAGATTATGAAGCTAAACGATTTGATTGTTTAGAAGAATAAAAGTTTGCATGAATGTTTCCATTTTGTATGCAGAACCGCAATGACAAATCCTACGATGTCCTGCGAACGGGAATGAATAAATAGGTGCACATCTGTTTCGTAGAATGAGTAAGGTTGTTTTAGGTTGTGGAGATATGGACTTCAGTCCACTGGCCATGTGTCCATGTGTTCGCGGGTGCATCGGAACCAAGTACATGTTGCAATCACAGCTTTTTTTAAACACATCCACTGCACAGGTATGTGCAAAAATGAGTCCACTCCAGTGCCAGGGTTTTTGTCATTGTCACTTGAATTCCAGGACCCATAGATTATTGAGTTTTAGGACTGCATAAACAATACATTGTAAGAAACCTTAGACTCTCTTCTTTGATTAGAAAAAAAGAGTTAATTCCTAAATTTTCTGGGTGTGGGGTTATATGAGCTTGAAATGAGGGTGACTGTCCAAAATACAATGCTATAAATGGAAATTTCTCCACTGCAAGACTAATAAAGGCAAATCCAATCCAATCCAATCCAATCCAATACATACATATTGATTTATATAGCGCTTTAACAACAGCTGAAGCTGGAACAAAGCGCTAACAAGGGAAATGCTGCCCCTCGTGGAAGGGAAAAACATTGCCAGGGGCCATGGCCAGCGTGCTATCGGCACCCAAACAAGAAAAAAACAAAACCCGAACAAATTCAGGAATGGCGCTTTATGTCATATTTTCAATTCCCGAATAAATTCGTGAGGGGTATTGAATGAGTTAATGGTCATTTGAATGGTCACTTTGTAGTCACTTCTTCTTCTTTTCCTTTCGGCTTTTCCCTTCGGGGTCACCACGGCGAATCAGTGTCCTCCATCTAAGCCGGTTTTGTGCATCCTCTTCTCTCACACCAGCTACCTTCATGTCCTCTTTGACAACATCCATAAACCTCTTTTGGATTGGATTGGATTGGATATGCCTTTATTAGTCTCACAGTGGAGAAATTTACATTTCACAGCAGCAAAGTGATGAAAGGAATGAAAGTAGAAAAACAAAAATACATGAGCTGCTGGAAAGGCAGCCACTCTCGCGGCGCCGTCTTGAAGTCAAAAGAACAAAAAAAAAACTAAATAACAAATAATATGACAGCATAGAGACAATATGACAAAACAAAGACACAGAGAGACATTCATTCTTCAGGACTTGCTGTACCCTCTTTGTGATGACATGAAACAGTTCTAGATGAAAGAGGAGAGGATCAAAGCGTCTTTCCACCAGTGGATCAGGGACATCATGGTGGAATGTGCATGTCAACTACAAGCTAAATGTTGAAAGCAAACACGCAGCTGTAGCATCCATTGACGAAAAGAGATTGACTCACATCTCCTGTTCCACATAAATCTGCTTCAATTCCAAGCCGCAACAGTTCCACATACGCATCGGCGCTCTGCGCTGACGCTCCTTTCTTCTTATTGCGGGTTCCTCCAGCCATGCATCCATCCAGCCGCAGACCGTCCAACGGCACTGACCTTTCCGCTAAACAAAGCGGGGCTGTGAAGATGCTGCCCATTACAGGCGCAAAAAAGCACAATGGCCCCTTTGGTGTCCAGCGATGGCAGTCGAATGGCTCCGACATTCCTCCCATTCAAAAACAGTACTGGCATATTCATGCTGCCGAAAAGGCGCAACCGCTCAGCACAGTCTCCTCCTTGATGAATGTCGTGGTCAAAAATGCTGAAAAACAATCTGTATCCGTTCCACACGATGCACAACAACACAAAGTGACAAAAGAAAACACAAAACAAGACAAAAACAACCAAAAAAAGCAAGGCTCATGAGAGCACTTGCTGAGGCTGCCTACTCGGGCGCCATCTTGGACTTTTGGTCTTCCTCTCTGTCTCCTTCCTGGCAGTTCAAGATTCAGCATCCTTCTCCCGATATAGTCGGTCTCTCTCCTCTGGACATGTCACTTTGTAGTCACTTAAGTCCGGATATTCTGTGGCTGTTTTGTCACTTAAATGCATAAATGACACCAAACCATGACCTGAAAGGGGCAAGTGACTTCAGCTAAATCATGTGACTTAAGTCTACATCAGCCTATTGTTGGATCAGTTCCAGTTGTTGCCTTGAATGAACGGTGACCAAAATAAATCGTGGTATATGACTTTATATGCTGTTTCATTCATTGAAGTTGTCTTCATCTATTCTTCACTTCAGCTCCACTCATTTAAAAGGCCAGTGACGAGGGAGATCACCATGGCAATGGCTGTCTCACAAGCCGGTGGAGCATCCACCTGAGTTGAAAGCTTTAAGATACAAAGCGAGATTGAGATGTCGCAAAGGAGAATGCGGAGGTGAAGAGTGTGTTAACGAGTGTGTGATGTGCTGATGTCGCTGTGTTTGTTCTGTAACAGAGTGTCAGCGCACAGCAGTGACACCTCAGGTGGGTAATTAGCGCTAATGATATAATTACACAAAACGTGATAATCAACAGCACAGAGGGAAGCGGCTCCATTATCTTACTATTATCCTGTGTAAGCCTATACCAATGCTTATATGCGCACATGGAAACACGGCGTCAAAGCAGGGGAAAGCAATGTGAAAGTCACGCCGTCCAAGCAGATGAGGAAAGGAAAGAAACACTCACGTGTTCTCCACCCAGCACCTGTGAGTAAAAAGCGATTTGCTCCCTGACAAACAGTAACGGCCAATAAAACAAGTGTGCAGCCGCTCCCGAAGGCGTCTGAGTGAAGCAGAGGACAAATGAACACAAACTGGGAGTAAAAAGCTTTTTCCCAGGAGGACTCAGCCTTTGCTGTCCTCTTCATACTCCCTCTTGCTTAAATGGCGAAGGGTGCATGGGAAAGAAAAAAAGGCAATTGTCCAGCTTGTCTGACGGGGGGAGCCAACATGAGGAAAGATACTGGCCTACGTCAGATGTTGCCCTTTTAACGTAAAGCTTTACAAATCAATACGAGCATATTCTCTTATGTGCTGGTGTTTGTCTGTGTGCCAAAGTGGGCTTCAGAGGCAGACTTGGCATAGATTTGGGAGTTCATCGGTCCCTTTCGAAAAATGAAGACAAAATGAGCGGTGGGCAAAATATTCTGGACAATGCATGAGAGTATAACTAAAAAGTAAGGGGCCAGCGGGGAATGGAGCGAAGCGATAATGACTTCGAATAAAACCTGCTGGAATTCTCGCTTCACATCAGGTGCGAGATGATCTGATTAGTGCCGGATTTTTGGAACTGATCCGTTAATCCCGTCACAGCCGCCAATATCTGGCTCAACGTGGAGACAAACCGTATGCAAAGTTAGTCGAACTCAGTCTAGGGAAACTTATGCACACAGCCAGAACATTCAATTCAATATTTGCTATTTTACATTCACTCTATCATGCATATTTCAGCATTACACAAATAGAAGTCATGGACATTTCTTCATATTGTTGCTGATTGGCAGATGCCTTGGCTCTATAAACCCACTAGTTTGCAAGAAAATAAAATAAAAAGTGACCAAACGCAGGATTTGGTCTGGTACCTTACAGTATGTTGTGTATCATTACATGTTCAGTTGGTCATATAATTCACTCAGAAAAACCACCAATCTAACAATGGCGGAGTGTCAAGCCCTGCAAAACCTTCTCCGCTGGCCTAAAAATATCTTAATCACGGACTGATGTTAATTATATTCTGTCCATGAATTCTTATTAAATAATTACAAATTGTCTTTCAGCTTCCTTTCATTACTTTCCCCCTGTTGTGTTTATGTATTGAAGCATTTAACCAATCACATTTCAGCCATTATTTGTTACCAGGGTCAGAAATCTACCCGGACGCCTTCACAAACAGTTCCGCGGGCCCTGGAGTATCAAATGTGTCAATCAAATTGTTGCTCTAACCAATCAGATTTCGAGTTGGAGATCCAGAAGGGGAAGCAAAGCCTTCTTGATGGGGTGCTGGCCAACGTCAGAGCGTCACCAGCCAATCATAGTTAGCAAAAACTTCTCTGACCACAAGCTGCTAGTGGCAAGAGCATACTGGCAGGAGCTAGCACACTGTATCCTTAGCGAGTTTCATAAGCAAATATATTGTGTTGATTTAATAGCAGTTTTGTCAACCGACAATGGCTGAAGGAGGAGAAGAAATGGATTTGGTTAGATATTTGCTGTTAAAGGCATTTTCAAGGTGTACTTTTCAAGAAAAAAAATGGACATCACAAAGAAAGGTCGGTCAGTTATTTCCTGGCTAATGGTACCATCTAGTGGACTTGTAGTAAATCAAACCACACTTTTTTAGTCTGGATTTATTCAGACGTAGCACTACTGAAGGCCTTTCTTTCCTTTCCTCTTCCCTTCATAACTTTGCTGCTGTGAAATGTAAAATTCTCCACTGCGAGATGAATAAAGTAAAGATGAGAGGTTTGAAAGGCGCTTAAAATATATTATTTTAATTATATATATTAATATTATTATTAAAGGTACATCCAATCCAATCTAAATCCATGGCCTGGCACCGCAATCCAATAGCCTGAACGATACAAAGCAATCATCAGCAGTGCCCATCAAACTTTGTTGTCCTGGCTTTTTAAGAAGCTCATAACCGCCTTTGCGTCAAATCTCCTCCCTTCCTCGCAGAGCTCCTCCAGTCCTCAGCACCTGCCTCAGGTGAGCCGAAAAAACCCTTCTGAAGGTAGTGCGGATTAACCATTTTAAATACTCAACATTTTTATTTGATGGCTTTTGACTCAGCATCAGATTTGACATTGTTTTATTGTTTTATGGCATCTGCTGTATTTGTTTTGAACTGTCTCTGGTATTGTATGACTGACTATGTACAGCACTATGTATCCAGTAAGTGACGGTTCAAAGTGCTCAATGAATAAAGTTGCACATATGAATTACCACGATTAATTTTCAACTAAACAACTTCAATGTGTTTTCCCAACACTAGTGCACTTGTCATTGTCTATCGAGAATTTCGTATTTGACTTGAGATTATAAATCTTGAGCAAGCAAAACAATGCACTAAATAATGAAAATAAGGCAAGTGTTTTTGCGTGTGTTTGTGGGGTGCCGCTGCGTCTCCTGCCTGCTTTTTATGAATCACCCTTTACTCTTTGACAGTAACTTCGTGTGACCCAGGGTCTTTCAAATTCACTTTGTTTATGGCACTTGCACATGTGTTAGCATGCATGCTGTTTGAACTTTTGAACTTCCTCGCTCGCTCCAGGACTGTTGGCTGCTGACCTCTGCTGAAAATCGCAGTGTGTTGATGTAGAGGTTAATCGAAAATGTTACCTTTGCACGTTAGATTTCATTGGTGTAAGTCAGGATAGGAGAGAGGAAATGGTGTGAATGGAGGCTTTTGAACATCTAAAATTGTTGCAGAGCAGTGCCCCTTGGGGTCCAGTGTTTAGCACATAAAGAAAGCTTGGGTTTTTGCCAGTCCCTGTGCGCATAGCTTGTTGTTAAGTGGCTTCCCTGGCACAGTTCAAATGCTTGTGTTGGGAGCTTTATTGAAGACTGTATGATCTTTAGATTGGAGTGGCCTGTGTTCAAGTGTCAGTCCGACGATTGAGTGGTGATCACTCCAGGTTGAGCAACACTCAACCCAAAGCATAGCAAGTCCTTTTTCACAGGGTGTGTGTTGATTGTCTGTGAAAGGAAGTCAGAGCTGACAAGACTTGTGTTCATATTGTTTGGAAGTGACCGCTCACACTATTTGAATCAGAGCTGCACCGTTTAAAGCGGGGGATCCTCCGGGTGTGGCTTGTGAGTTTCAAAAGCTGTTCCCAAATAATAAATGACTAATTAGGAATGCTAATGGTAAAAACAACAAGATAGACAGTGGAATGCACTTTTTCTACTACCGTACATTCTCCATACGGCCAGGTTTGTCCAGCCTTTAAGATATATAAATCAATAAATAAATACAGTAAAGTCTCGTTATATCGATATTCAAGGGAGTCCGAAAAAATATCGATATAACCGGGACTATCGATATATCCGATCCTGCGCCGAACTGCATTAAACAAAAGCCGCCAAAAGAGGGCAGCCAAGCGCCATATAAGAAACGGAGCTGGCCATTAGATGTTCCCCCAATGTTGCCTCAAAATGGCACATCTTCTTCTGCTTCCCATTTTTACCTTTCAACACAAACACTTCAATCTCGTCTGCTACACACGAGCTAGCGTCTGAAAATGAAAATGGCTCTGCTACACGGGTGCTGGGCACGTAACCAAGTCACCTGACCAAGTCGACCAATGGCGCGACTGATGGCGTGACACGTAACCAAGACACGTGACCAAGTTGTCCAATGGCGCGACCGATGGCGTGTCACGTGACAAAGATACACGGCCAAGTCGACCAATAGCGCGACCGATGGCGGCTCATGTGACCAAGTCGACAAATGGCGCGACCGATGGCGGCTCACGTAACAAGACACGTGACCAAGTTGACCAATGGCGCGACGGATATATCGATATAAACAACAAAAATGGCCGGCGGGGGATGAAAAGGAGCACCGTAATAACCGGATTATCTTAATAACCGGGTATCGTACTAAACGGTACTAATTATACATAAAAAGACTAGAAATGTGCAAGGGAAATGAAAATAGCATCGTAATAAGCGGTACTATCGATATAACCGATATCGATATAACGAGACTTTACTGTAAATAGAAGGGAAGAAAGAAAGATAGAAAAAAGAAAGAAACAAACAAAGAAGAAAAGCAGAAAAAGAAATAACTGATTCAAAAGTGGCCTTATTGAAACTGGCTTAAAAGTGCGAGTCCTTCCTCAGTCAGTTGGATGCAGGATAAATGACAGATACGTAATGCACAGGGAACTGTGGGCATCGGGTCCCAATAAGCTTTTCATCAGCCATAGGAGACCATCTTCAGCTGGGCTCAACTCCTGCTCACATTTGGCTTCAGCCCTGCTTGGACGTGGGAAACCGTTTCAGCGTCAAATGCTAAGAAAGAGCCAGGTGTCACTCGCCAGGGAGGAGAAGCCTCTCACGGCCGCCCTCTATCTTGCCATAGCACCTGCTTGGTCTGCAGATGAGATCAGCAAGGTGGCACAGTGGAGGGCACAGGAAGGTGAAGCACAAACAGACTGGGAGCAGGCAGAGAGGCTGCCCGGGGTACAGGAGAGAGATGGGAAGCAGGAGGAGGGCTGCACAATGAAGATAGCAGCCCAGGCCTTCTAACAGGCTCCAGGCAGTTGTTATCATGGTTTGATTTCTTGCTATGCTGCTGCTCCACATTCTCAGCTCATTGTAATGGTTGTTGGGTGTGGATGTGGAAGTGGGGGCTAGAAGTCAAAGGCATTAGCAACGTAGAAAGAAACTGCTGTTATTTTCAGGAGGGCTGATTTACAACCATTTATCAAAATCAAAGACCGAAACACCGGGGGGGGGGGGGGGGGGGGGGGGGCAAAAACAATTGTGCCCCCTCGAGGGTAAAGCCACTTACAGTGCAGTCAAGTTGAATAGAATACCAGGGTGATGCTTGTAATGTCATGGCCTTCCCAATGTGAAACTCACTACAAACGGGGCTGGGAGTCAGGGGTTGAAATCGACATTGCCGAGTGTTTTTCTCTTCATCACCTCTCTGCATTTCAGGAACAACAATCATTTTCTACAAGTAGCTGAGAGATGAAGGCTGGTATGAATCTTAGTTTGGGTAATCATATCCACCCTTTGTTGACAAAGACAAACCGAATTTCCCATCAGCCAGAAAAGTCTTTCAGTTCATGCAAAAAAAAAAAAAAAAAAAAAAAGACTGACACCTTCGGCGAATAACATCAATTAGAAATGGGGCAGTGTCTGTGGAAGAATTCTTTAGTCCAATGTGAGTACACTCTAGACTCCTCCCAATTGGCTGAGGTCCCCCGAGAACTGACCTCGTCTAGTTTAGCCTTTAAACGGTCACATGGTGTATTAAAGAGGTTATTGCAGCCTTGTTGTGGTTTTACAGAGTATCATCTCGTCTCATGTGAGAGTCTGTGATAACATACTGGATGTTTATTAGAGCTGAGCTCAATGCCCAGGACTGAATGTTGCTGTAAAATGCCAGCCAGAACAGACTGTCAAGTGAAATTTCGGAAAAGCAGTTGCATATTCACACATCTGCTCTTCCGTCTATGCCGGGTATCCTAATGTGTAAATGGGAACAAAGGCATCATGCAGAGGCACAGAAGAGGGCCCTGCAGCAACATGAGGAATGAGCCTGGCCGGCTCAAGCGCTCATAAAGGCAATGGCGCACATACATCACAAGTGAGCTGCCGGATAGCCTGGATCTGATGGACGTATTGCAGTCTGTTTGTCATTGATCGGGCCCTCAGACCTCTTACTACATCTGCCGCTCCGGGCAGTGACAGCGCGTCCACAGCCGAGGCGGTGTGGTCCTGGACGGCCAGTTTCAGTCCAGCAGTGTGGGTGGATGGATCAAGATTCATGAAACACCAAATATCTGCCCACGTTTTGGCAACGTGCCATGCACTTTCTGGGAATTGTGTCAGTGTTATGGAGGCAAAGGGAAACAGCACCATCTTTATTGCTCTTTAATCAGAGCAATGCAGGCTGGCTCAAGATCAATGATCTCTGAGTGTTAGCATTGACTAGGGCCTACAGCTACCAATCAAGGGCCCCTCTCCCACCTAATGTTCCATTTAATGAGCCAATTAGTCCACAATGGCGTGGACGGCATCTTAAACTGTTGTTTACGCTGCATTCATTATTAATATCTTATTGTTAGGTATGTGTAAAATTAAAAAGAGAAGCGAGACCATTAGCTCCCCGTGGCGGATGCTTATTAAGATTGGATGCTTTGTTATCCGGGCAAAAGGTTGGGGGGGGGGGTAATTGTTCACGGTGGGCAGGATATGCTGGTTCAGTCGCAGAGTGCCGTGATTTATACAACCTTGGATATGCCGGATGTGTATGTATGTGCACAGTCAAGTGGTGCGCTCCAATGCCTATGAGAGAAATGCAACAGCCAATATCCGGGGGCATCAGATGCAGTGTTGGTGGTCTCGTAAACACTCATTCTGTTCTTGTCCTTCACCCACTACCATCTTTACCTTTTTTTATTCTTTCCTCCCTCCCACTTTTAATCTACATCTCTGGGAGGGGGTATGCAAATTACTTATTGCTCGCTTTCTGTCAGTGACTCTACTCTTCTATGGAAGAAGTACAAAAGGCAGTCAGTAGGCAACGAGTTCCAAATGCCTATTGCAGTTCTTCTGAGAACTGATTCTTCTACTTTTTGGACTATATTCTAAACACAAGTTTAGACACAAGCATTTGATGGGGCACAGTTATACAAACATGCTGTTGTTTGCATTGTTAATTAACAGACAAGAATGCGGGAGCATAAACTTTCTTCTTCCTTTGTAGAGCAGCTCTTTCATATTTGTATGCACTGGTATCAGGGCCAGAGTTGTCCGGGGACTGTTGGCTGTTCCTCAAGACAAAAATCGAGCATATGTAACAGAAAATTGAAATGAACTGAAACATGAAATGAACTGAAACATGCAAAACCTTTTGTGAAGAGAACTAGGGCTTCTTAAGACTTCTTAAAGATTGATTGATATGGACAAACAAATAACAACATTTGCAATGAACTCTCCACAATCTCTCAATGCCTTTCTCCTATTCTTATATTTAAGCCGTGAGCGAAGGAAACCACTTGTTGCCATTGAAACTGTGAATAGTTAATCGTATATGCTAACTATGTCGCGGAAAAAAATGGTCGCACGATATGTACAACATGGACGATCTGCAGAGTCATCTTAATCTCAGTGGTGAGAAAAACTGTATTCCAAAAGGAGACAGGTGGTGAGGAGAACACTGTTCACACCAGAAGGTCCACTTCCAGCTGGAGACTGTGATAGTGTAGCCTACCACGAGGGGGCTATGAATTGGAGCTGACACAATTGCAAACTTGGTTATTGGACACTCATATAAACTTGGTTAAGGGGGGCTATTGGTCTGTGTTGAATTGTTCGACCCGGTCTTACGTGGGTTTTCTCTGGGCACTGGAAGTTTCCTTCAACATTCAAAAAACACGCATAGCAGACTGATTGAACACTCTAGATCCGTGGTTCTTAACCTTGTGAGCGGTACCAAACACAAGCAGTTCATATGCACATTCATCGAAACCTTCATCAGTAAAAAAATACAATTTTTTGGGGCATATTCAAACTAAAAAATGCATTTTATGCAGATAGGACCCATGATGGGACTCCCATCATGATGCATATGAATCCAGGTTGTACATATTTGTCCGACCACTTTCTTTTTGGCACGGCATAGGTAGCATGTACTGAAGAATGTTTTTTTGTTTGTTTGTTTTTAATCACACAACATACTATCACAACAGTCACACGTTAACTACTGAGCAAACTAAATTTACCACTCCCCTAACTGGACAAGCATTGCAAATGTGATAATCTGCAGCCAGTGATAGCCAAGTGCGCGTGTAATAACTAACCTTTGAACACCTGATTCATCAAACCCTTAGGGTTCATCGACCCTGGTGAAATGTGAGAGGTTAAAATACAGAAACAGAGTGTAGCTAAGGTACATAAGAACAAGAATAAATGGCTCACTTTATACAAGACCTTAGAGTGGATTTAAGGTCAGAAAACTAATTCTGCTACATAAGTACATGGGATGTGCGATACCTTCAGACAGCACATCTACCAATTATTTTTGGTTGTGGAAATTGTAATTTTACTCGTATTACTTCCAGGTACTTTATGAAGTAAAACTTAAATATTATCCTCCTACAAGCTAAGATAAAAAAAACAAATCGGGAAAACCAATTGATCCCCAAAACTATTCTGTACAGTACAGTACATTCAAATGACTGTTTTGACAGGTGATGCAATCTCATTTTGGTCTTGCAATGATGTCAGCCAGGATTTCCATCTGCCGCCACCGTGATGCACGCATGCATGCGCGCATGTCATGACACCCTTCAGTGAAGAGTGTTTCCAAACTCAGAAGTAGCATTTTGTCTGCCTTTCGTCACATCTTTGCAGCTGTCTGAGCCACGCCACCTCTTCTGCCAGTCTAACAGTCCCTCCTTCGTCACTCCTACCCTTGCCGCCTCTATACCTGAGGCTCTTGTTCTTTTATAGCAAATTGAACCTTTCACTCTGGAAGAAATAATTACTCTCTGAGGAGAAAGGGGACTGCCTTTGAATGCTGATATGACACACAATGTCACCTTGCCCCTCAGAGGCACTAGCACAGCCTCCCGGCTTAGGGAAAAGCTGGGGGAAGATGGAAGGGATACAGGGAAAGTTGCCGAGATGTAGCTGGTCAGGGAGCAGAAGAGGTGGGAATGCTTATAGAACAAAAGTAAGAGAAATATGTAGTTATTATATATAGTAGTATTGAGAATGAGTGGATACATTGGATACATTGATAAAATGAAATACTGGAGATGAGAGTGACAGTACAAAAAGGAGGAGAGGGTGTAGCGCAGCAGGCAATATGCCCTATGCATGAGTGCTACACACATACTTACACAAACACATTGTACATAAACACACACACACACACACACACACACACACACACACACACACACACACACACACACACACACACACACACACACACATACAGTAAGTATGTGTGTGTAAGTATGTATAATTGGAACGGAAACTAGCGAGCAATTGGGCGGTGTCCATGAAAGGTGGACGGAGTGGTAGAGATGAGAGAAGAGGTTTAAAAGAAAAGGGAGGAAAGGTGATGCTTTGGGGTCAAATTGAAGGTGTCAGCGATACGCGATAAAGTCACTTTGCAATTGTGTCCATTGTCCTTCACTGTCATTTATGAACTGAGAAAGCGAGAATAATGAGTGCCAGGTTACTGCCTTTTTCACTTTTTTATCCATAATGCTTTACGGCACTGTGGCCATACTCTCATGCTCTAGAACCGGATTATCCAAGTGGCCTCAATGGTAGCCTCAAAGGTAGCTTGACGCTTGAGGAGGATGTGGATTTTCAAGCCCGTGAGGACATTGGAAGATGATCTCAAAGAAGTCATATTGCAGCTACAAGATCAATCATCAATCCAAACACAGATCTCACATAATTTGTGACATTGTTTATGTGTTGATGAGGTGATGATATCACTGTGACAAGATGCTTATGTAAATGAGGAATTTAGCAATGAATCAAACAAGTAGGTTGCCTGAGATGGGCTGAAACACATTGATTTTCATGATCAAATTCAAAACGAGGCATTGAAAAGGCATTATTGAGTGAAAACAAGCACATGGCACCAATTCTATGGAATGGCCCATATTGAGTTGCAGATGAAGGGTACAAAGTACAGGGCTTTAGCAAAGTCAGATGGGGCAAACGTTGCTGTGTCATTTCCATTATAATTCTAAAAAGTGAATGGAATGTGGCACTTTGGGGATAAATTCTGGTCGCACTGAGATAGCTGTGGCTAATGAGGTCGACTAAAATTATCAGAGAGAATCTAAGAAGATACTGTTCAAATGTCAGACAGCAGCAACAACAAACATACAATTTCTCTATGCACACGATTTGATTTTTGATGATGGATCTGATTGAGGGAGTGACATTAATCGACACAACTTCAGACAGGCAAACACAGGCGGCAGCACTGCCATGTGATGGCACAGATTATTAATTACATGGTTTGCTGTGCCACTACGTGCTCACAGGCCTGAAAGTCAAAGTGTAACCTTATTAAATCCTACAGCCCCCAGCATGCATCTCCAGCTAAGATGCTTCTATCTCTGCCCAAAACCTTTATCTTCATCTCCAGTACGGGCATGGCGCATCCATGATGCTTTTCATTTTCAGCTCCATGCTTCTGTGTTTTATAGGCATGGGCAAAGGTTGCACACTGATGGGCTGACTCTCGGCCCATTGGTGTGCTGTGCTTGGAATGACATCAAGGCCACTAGCCAGCCAGGCAAAGGCACACATGGAAAAGGCAGCCATTTACAGATGCACAGGGAAAAGTAGTTTGAAGAGAGGTGTAATTTTCATATTTACCTTTCATCTACTTCCATACATTTGCTAAGAACCCAAACAATTGACACGTGTGTGTGTGTGCGTGTGCGTGTGTGTGCGTGTGTGTGTGTGCGCGTGTGTGTGTGTGCGCGTGTGTGTGTGTGTGCGTGCGTGCGTGTATGTCTGTGTGTCAGTGAAGCTGATTTTTCAGTTCCTATAATTCTGAATTATGGCAGGACTGTTACACACACATATGCGCGCACACACAAGGATCACATGAGCTTGAGATCAGCACTTTGTGGAGTGCGCAGAGGCAATGTGAATACAAGAGGACAGATATGAGCAAGAGCAGGCAGGGCAAATCGAGAAGCAAGCAGGTATTATTACAGTGTAAGCAAAGGGTTTAGCGAGACACTGTTTAAATCATGAACATGTACCCTAAAAATCATACTTTTCATAAAAGGATCTGTTCCTGATTAGAGAGTACTGCAGATGTGCTTTTGTCATTGCTGAAAGGAGAGTTGAAGCCCATATTTAATTTTTGCTGTGAAAATGGAGCGTGGGAGGCTGACAATTAGATTCTAAATCAGCTTGGCACCAATGAGCTGCATTACCGTGACATAGGAAGGGCTGTGTCCAGATCATCTCGAAAAGGAAATCCATGTACTGTATATCGTCAAGCATTTGTCATGGCCAGTGAAGTGATCTCATCCAAAAATTCTGTTTAACATCTCACACACATCACAGATGGAGGAACGTGGCTGAACACAACTCAAGTCAATCATCATGAAAAAAATTGTTGGCCACTCTTTGCTTCACACCAAGTAACTGATGGCTGCAATCTGCTGTCACTTGTGTCACAGGTGTGTGTATCTGCACTCAACTTCCATGGAAACAATGCAGCCTTTTATCAGGTTTTGAGACTCGACCTTCTAGGCTGACATGACCGGCAAGACAGAAGCGGATTGCCACATACAGTAAAGTCTCGTTATATCGATAGTCCCGGTTATATCGATACTATTTCTATGCACGCACGGAGAAAATTACATGCAAACAGGGTCGCATATATCGATAGTCCCGGTTATATCGATATTTTTTCGGACTCCCTTGAATATCGATATAACGAGACTTTACTGTAGTTAAAAATGGGCAAGAATAAGGTATGGGGGCAATGATTGCAATGCAACTGTGCTTTTGAGCCACAGAGACTCGCCGCACTATGTTTTTTAGTCACTTTTCAAAGATATCTGGCTGGAACACAATTAACACAGAGAACATCCAATTTTGACTAACAGAATAGCAGAAAAAAGGTTGTGTGGGTTGTTTGTTTACGTCTGCCCAGCACTTTGATGGCATCCTGTTAGAGCTGTTACCAACCCGTCCCCAGGTGGCTGGAATGGGCCTCAGAACGCCCACGACCCTCAAAAAGAGAAAGCAGTTCAGATAATGGATGGATACTATCCTGTATGACAACCAGGAGACGTGGTCTATGAGGTTGAAAGAAAAGATAAACCGTAGTATACTAATTCACTGTCATTGAACAGTTTTTCAAAGGTGATAAGTTGGGGACCATCTGATTTTAAACTGTGAAACAATTTTGGAAACTTGATTTTGTACAGATAGATCGATGGCTTATGATATGACTATGGCTTTAAAATGCCTTGACAAGCTGTTGAGCTATTTGACAGCCATTGATTGTTGTCTGTGACAATGTGAAATATTCCCACACAGACATTTGAAAGTGAGTTAGGTAGAGAAAGGAGAATGACAAAGAAGAAACATTATTGAGAAAAGACAAACGGATTTGCACATTCCCGTACAGCCACTCTGCAATGAGCATATTTCCCACGAACTCTAATCTTTTTGACTGCTGTTGCAATTGTATTGCCAGAAAAACGAAATGCCACCAAATCAAATCATTACTTGCTCTGGAAAAATGTGAAGCTGCCTTTTTTGCAGGTGGAAATGTGGAGATGGTGCTGCTCGAACAATAACTTGGTGATTAGGATTCCAAATCCCAAATCCGGTGACAGAGAAACTTCTTGGTTTCTTCTTCTTCCTGCAAGAGCACATTTTCTCTGCATGCGGTTGATCTGAACCATTTCAAACTCTCCTCCAACATTGGACTTCCCACATGATTACATCGAAATCACATGTGCAGAACGAAGCAAGGCAAAGGAAACGTTCTCCTCCAGGATGGCCTGAATAGTGACCGCTATTTTCCTTGCGCAAGCAAATGCAATGTGATGTATTCCATCTCTCTTCCGAGCACCTACAGCCCACCGCTTAGCTGATCCGTGATAGATATGGCTTATAAAAGAGATGACTCTAGGCGACGGCCAACTTCTGCAGTTTTATTACACCTTGGAGCTACAGTGGCCTGTCTTTGGAGAGATAAGGTTGTACCCTTTTCATTTTGTGTCCTACGGCCGATATTTTAAGCTGGCTTGTTAAGGGCAGGCGAGCTGAGCGCTGGAACAGAGTTTGATGCATGGCTTTACAACAGGAGTCGGGCCCATAACGCTCAAAGGCCGATCATTACTGACCTTAATAGCCCAGTCTGCATCTAGGCTTGATTGATCGTGCCTAGCAGGTTTTGAAATGCACCATCTGGAAGGAAGGAAGGAAGGAAGGAAGGAAGGAAGGAAGGAAGGAAGGAAGGAAGGAAGGAAGGAAGGAAGGAAGGAAGGAAGGAAAGGGACGTGGCCATGCGGATGGACAACGGAGAAGGCAAGCACCAGCAGCAGAGCATGAAGAACAGCAAGCCAGGAAAGAGTCAGATGATGGGCCAAGCAAAAAGGCAAGATGATGATCTTATAGTGAAATTGATGGCCATTGAGGGGCTTCTGTGCAAAGATAACTGCACAAAGAGGCCAACCATGCACCATAAACATGTGTCCCTGACATACAAATCAACACTTAGGCAGTCTCCACTCCACGATAGGTATAGTCAATATTTAGCTGAGCAGCTGCTGCTTGGAAACTCTTGTTTACTTACTATGTCACACTTGAAAAAAAGTCAGCACAGCTCAGACGAGACAACAGCATAGTGGCGCAAGTGCGATATGGCAGTACATGTGAATTGGAACGCATGCATGCCTGTGGAGTCCATGAGAGGAGCAGAGGGGGATTAAGTCAGCAGTGTCCGACAATTGTATAGTGCTTTAGATCGTGAAGTCTGCATAATGCATGATGCTCAAGCACAATGCTGGTGCCTGAAATTAACATAGGGCACTCAATACCCCACTGCACAGCTGATCACAAACATTGCTATGCCACTATTCATGAAATCCCTTGTGAAAAGAAAGCAAACGACTTTCCAATGGAAAGTAATTCTTATCTGACACGAGTAAATGCGAGCCTCATGTGCCCGTAAGAAAGATGTTGTACAAAGTGCATGCTTAGTCACGGCATCAGTCAAACCATTCTTATGCTATGCAAATTCCTTGCTGTAAGTATTTCAGTCGGCGAAACACTGTGGAACGTATGAGCTGAAGCTCCTGAGAGCATGTCAAGTCCAAGTTTTACATTACCACACTTTCTAGAGTGGTTGTACGTGTCAGTGCAGATTCAGAAACCCAATTATGGGTCTTGTGAGCAAGTTGAAAAGTAGAGCGCATCATACTGGAGTTTGCTGTACTCATCATATTCTGCATTTGAAAAACGACAAAGCAAAATATACCTTTGGTTGCCTTAACCAAAGGTTGAAAGCTGTCATCAGACAATGTCTTTAGGGCCAACTATAAGTGATTGACGTCTGCTCAGAATTAGAAAGAGAAAACCAAGTATGGAAGCATACTGTATATGGCTGTTCCTGGGATATGTTCTTTTTTTGCCATCTATATCGGCATCAACACAACATTTTGAGAAGAGAGGGATTTTGATTGAGAGCTGGAGCTGGAACAGGAACTTTTTATATCTGACAGAACACCTTGTTCATTTGTCAGCAAAAGATCCATGACAAACAACTATGGTGTAGAAAAGGTGAGGCAGGTACGATAAGAATTGCGAAGAGAGCAGTGGAGATCACCTCCGATTTGACATATGTCGTCGTGGAAATGTAATATGTCTGTGTCATGACAAATCCATCGTGACTTTCTTTTATGATCAATCCAATGTGGCGATGATGAACTCGACATGATCCCATGTCATCAACATGGCTCTTGAAACATGACCAGAGACCAGGTAGTAGAGCGAAAGTGGATCTCTTCTTCCTTTGTTTTCGGCTTTTCCCTTCAGGGGTCGCCACAGTGAATCAATGTCCTCCATCTAACCCGGTTTTGTGCATCCTCTTCTCTCACACCAGGTACCTTCATGTCCTCTTTGACAACATCCATAAACCTCCTCTTCAGTCTTCCTCTTGGTCTCCTGCCTGGCAGTTCAAGGCTCGGCATCCTTCTCCCGATATAGTCACTTGCTCTCCTCTGTACATGTCCAAACCATCTCAGTCTGGCCTATCTGACTTTCTCTCCAAAGCCTCTAATATGAGTTGTGCCTCTAATGTACTCATTCCTGATCCTATCCAACCTGGTCACTCCCAAAGAAAACCTCAACATCTTCATCTCGGCTACCTCTAGCTCTGCTTCCTGTCTTTTCTTCAGGGGCACTGTCTCCAGTCCAAACATCCAGTCCAAAAATCATGGCTGGTCTCACCACCGTTTTATACACTTTTTATTTCCTTTCCTTTTCCTTTTCTTTTCCTTTAGAGCGAAAGTGGATCATGATTTTAAAAAAAAGCACACAATTCAAAATGAAAAAAATGAACTGTTTGTGTTTGCTGTATGTAGTGAATTGAAGAAAGTTACTCCTTCAGTAGTCCGTTGGAAATGTTTCTTTGCACAAGTGGCTGTCCCAAAGCTGTTTCATTGACAGTTACCTTCATTAACTGTTCATAAAATGCCAATGTAATGAACTCATCCTCTCTTCTCGTGAATGCATTTGGACCAACCATCCTAAGATAATGTGATCTTTTCAGGGGACTCATTATCGCCTTCACGCTTTTTCACCTGATTTTGACCTGAATGTGACGATGAGGGTCACACATGGCGCTTAGCATGTCAAAGAGCGGGAGATCCTTAATTCATTCACTGCCATTCATGAATTTATTCAGAATTGAAAATATGAGGTAGAGTGCCATTCACGAAGTTGTTCGGGTTTTGTTTTTTTTCTTGCTGGGGTGCCAATAAAGCGCTGGCCAGACCTCTGGCAATGTTGTTTCCCTTCCACAAGGGGGCATCATTTCTCTTTTTTTTCTCATGTTAGCGCTTTGTTTCAGCTTCAGCTGTTGTTAAAGCGCGATATAAACCAAAATGTATGCATTGCATTGTATTTTGGACATCCATCTTTCTTTCAACCTCATATAACTCCAGACCCATATAATAAAAACAATTCCAGGCTATTTTGATTCATTCTGATGCAGCTTGATCACAATTTGAAAACGTAGGATACAGTATTGGATACAGTTTGTCTTACACACCATTACATTTTTGTTTAGTTTGATTATATGAAGATAAAGCTAACAAATAATACAGAATACAATAGGTAGAAACCCACAATTTTCTAAAATGTAAGTGTGCCATGATACTGGTAATTTAACGTGTACATCAACAATGAAATATCATTTCCATTCAGTGTGAGTTAACTCAAGGTTAGAGGTCTAAAAAGAGGGGAAGGGTCATATGAGGGCATTACTGGCATTGCTCAATGCCAGCCTGTAGCAGGGGAAAAGCAGAGAGCTCCACGGAGTCCCAGGGGACATGAGTTCCAGAGATCATTTGATTTGGAAGACTTCCCTCCATTACTCTCTCAAGCTGATAAGAATAGTCGAGTACAGTGGTGGTCCTGAACTCTATAAATTTTGAGGTCTGCGAGTCACAAGTCTTTTTCACATAAATGTAATTACGCTTGAGTGTGGGTGTTGATTGTACGGTAATGATTTTGGGTCCGAGAAGAAACAAAAAATAGAAGGCAAGGAGTCTAAGAGGATGATCCTGAAGCATCAAAATGTGATAGTAGGAAAGAGGATGAAACAGACAGGAAGAGCTTTGGCAGACCTGGAAGCACGGAATAGACACTTCTGACAGCTGTGTAAGGGTGAGAGGCTCACAGGAAAAACCATTTAAAGTGGCGCAACTGTGTCCAAGTCGCTAAGGATCAGTTGCAACAGTGAAGAGGAGGCTTGGAAAAGGAGGTTTGGTAGCTTGGCCGCAGGTGACAAGGCTTGTTTGATATGGCCTTTTTTCATATTTGTGTGGTGATTAATTTTCATAGTAAAGAAAATAACAAGAAGAAACAATTTAGTTTAAATTCACACCTGCTTTCCACACGAGCCTGTTGCACAAACACATGACACTCGGTTGAAAAGAAAGACAATGGCCACAACACACTTGTAAGTTAAGTCGTCAGTCATCAAGCCAAAAGTAAGTTCTGTCATTCTTTTACTAAACAGCAGTTAACATAAAATAATATTTATGTCTACTGGATTATATTTTTACAGTGATCCAATTTTTGAGGAGGGAGTGTCTGTTTTTTGTTTTTTTAACATGCTTATAGCATCAATTCAAGGTGGTCATATTTAATGAATGTGCGAATTATGTGCTAAAAACCCATTCCCATTTTCTCCCCGAATACTCAACTGGGGATTCCGTGCCATAAAATAGTAAAAAAGAAGTAACATTTCCATAGATGTGCTGATAAACATGAAGACAAGTTAAATGAGTGTTGTCAGTTTTTAGAGTAACAAAAACTAAGCCTTTGGTGGAATTACCGAAACACATAAAACAAGTGGTCTTTGTCCTGAATATAAAAGCCAACAATGACTTCCTCTCACTGCATCTCCAGTGAGCACATCAACCATTTTCGGAGTTGCATCGGATCGTCATTGCTCGGGCAGTTCAGAACACGACGAGGGCGATTGACAAGGCAAGAAATGCCATTCTTCCATGCCAATGAGAAAAGTCAAATCCTTTCGCCCTCATATAAGAAGGAGCAGATTTGTTTTATTGACGTCTGCAAGATGTTGAGGATGGAGCTCCAAGCGTAGCAGGCTGCAGCGTGTGGGTTCAGTCATGAGATATGAGTTTGTTTCACCATTTAAGTTAAAGACCAATTAATCCTCCAAACGGCTTTTGAGAAAATACTATTTGGAGACTTTTACGGAGATGGAAAGGCGGCAGATGGGAGACTGAGACACTGGTGCCTCGTAACGTTTTTCCAGAATCTCAAAAGAGTTTGGTTGGAAATGCCGTTCCTTCCAAAGAGGAGCTTAAACATGGCAAACATGGTTGACTTAGGGTCTAACTCTATTGCTTCACCGGTAACTGGTGTTGAAGCCCCAGTAGCGAGCAAGTGTTGGAGATTAACATGTCATCACAGAAAGGAGAACACAATAATTCTGACACATCGAGGCTTCATCTAACACCTGCAGCCTCACAACTCCCGTGGAGCGCACCTGTTCTGACAAATTACGTGAGGCTCCAAGTCATTCCTGGGCGAGTGTTTGCACCTGTCCTGTTGCCTCACAGGAACACAGCGTGACGGGAAACCAATGACATGGCTTTACAAGATGGAAAAGTCACGCAAAGAGTAAGATGCAAGACGAGACGTTGACAGAGTTTTCCTGCCGGGATGGAGTGATGGGGACGCCTAGTCCCGTTTAGCATCACTGTGGTGTCAAGGTAACATTGATGCATGCTGTGACCTTACAGGTAATGACAAGCTTAATCTACACAAGTGGTACAAATGAAGCAGGGTTGCTGCAGCCGTGTCATCCCGACTCATAAAGACAAATCTGTGGCCGCTTTCAGCTATGGACATGTATTCGTAACAGTCATAGAGCTGACTGGAATGCACGGCATTAGAGGCTGACTGGGAACATACATTCTTGTTTGCTCCTATCCTTGTCTGCTGTCCAGGTCTACAAAATGTTGGATGATGAACAGAGAATTATAAAATAAGTCCGACTCAAACAGTGCATAAAAACTCAAAGGGCTCAAGTCCATTAGGGTTTGGGGTTATGGTTAGGGTAGGTTTAGGGGTCAGGGCAGGGTTAGGGTAGGGTTAAAGGACAACCAAGGTCTCCGGACAAGTTGTGTCCATAATTTGTAAAATGGCTTCAAATGACTTCTACTGGGCATTTTTAATAAGATTGCAGCGCATATACAGTAAAGTCTCGTTATATCGACATCAGTTATATCGATAGTACTGCTTATTACGATACTATTTCTATGAACGCAAGGAGAAAATTTACATGCCGCAGGATCGGCTATATCGATAGTCCGGTTATATCGATATTTTTTCCGACTCCCGAGAATATCGATATAACGAGACTTTACTGAAGCTATATTTTACGTTTTAAGACACGCTCTCAATATTCAGGAAGTCTTGTTTTTGAGTTGGTGACGAGTCCGTACGTGACGTCATGAAAGGACCGCCCCCTGACCGAAAAAAGACATTATAGCAGAACTTCCATCACGTCAATGTATTTTGCTGTACATGTTTGGTCTGAGAACCGTGTTGCACACAAAAGCCGCCAGAAGAGGGCATCCAAGTCCCATATAAGGAATTTATCAGCCTGTGGAAGCGGAGGTGGCCACTAGAGGTCGCCATTTTGTACCTCTTTTTTTTGGGTGAGATTTTCCCAATGTTGCCTCAAAATGGCACATATAATTATTTAATCGATTGCAAACATGTATGCTTTCCTCTTCAGAACTATTTGAATCATATTCAGAACTGGATGTGTAACAAGAAAGCATATTCTCTGAATCTGAAGCCATTGTTTGGATTTTCCAAACAAGATGTCTTGGCGTGACATCAGAAACTGGGGGCAGGACTTTCTGAAAATGCCCAATTCGCAGCTCAATATTTTGCAGATTTTTGACACTTTAAGTCATTTTTATTGGTGTTTTGCATTTGAATAAAAATATACTGTGTTTTGGGTATTTTAGATGCTATAAAACATTTTTCTGATGTCAGTTAAAAAACAAAAAAGTGACGTTGGTTGCCCTTTAAGGGTTTGCGTAGAGTTAGGTCTCACATTCAATGACGTGCAATGTAATGGTGAAAAAAACTGTGATGAGATGGAATTTGTCTGCAAAAAAGCATGCCAATGCCCATTCATCCATTCTTCCATCATTTGTGTCACTTGGTTTTTGAGGCTTGGGAATTCCTTCTGTGATCACAATCATTTCATCTCATCTTTTCCATTGAAATGAATGCAATTGACATTCATCTATTCAAGACACCAAAAAAAGGAAAACATTTTAAAAAACTCTTTCAAGTTGGATTACTCTTCTGGCAAGGCACCCACGCCTACCCATCTTGCCACCCCTGATCATTCCAGTCTCTAATTTGGGCAAGGATTCAGGGCATCCTGTTGCAAATAATACTCAGCAGTTTGTTAATCAACTCATTCTGTGTATCTATCCATCTGCGCACCATCATCTATCTACAACTAAAAGTCATTCAATTACAGAGCTACAGGGGCCAAGAGGCGGGCCACCACCTGTCAACAGGAAATCACCGGACTGACGCATGAATTCTCCAACCATTGACATTCACACTCACCCCAGCGACATCTTTTAGCCTGTGTGAGCAATCTGGGCGCTGGCAAAACACAGTTGTAAAGCTAAATGAAATTAAAGGCTCTTTTTTGTGTGTATGAGAGATTGGGGGAGGGGGGGTGATGGGCTCAGAGGCATCCCATATTGCTTTGTTTACTTACTGCTGCACATTATGGCACATCCTCAGCATGTGTGAGTATTTGACAAAGATTTGTGAGAATGTTGTCGAAAGCTCCCACAGCTTTATTGCAAATCCCAGCTTGGCAACTGTAAATCATGTTGTCATATCCACTGGTTGCACTTTAATCACATATATCCTGACAAACATGATAAGGGTGGGCCTGTCAGGTTAGCTGCAGTCAATTCATACTTGGCTGCTTTTATTGGCAAGCAGCTCAAAAGTTGAACTACATGCCATTGATCAAGCAATGGCAGCAAGAACGCAGACGACAGACCAACCCACAATCGTGCAATCGTCGGTTGGCTGACAAGGCAACTGTCATAGCACTGACAGACGTGAGTGATAGTGGGACAATAGGCGTGTCGAACATGGCATCCACACCAAACCTCCCATCAGCTCCAACCTCGCCACATGCCCTCTGTCCACCCTGTGATTAATGTTGCTGGGCAAGAAGATGACAATTACGGTGAAAATTAATCAAGCACTTTTATGCACCTCTTGGTGACCTGAAAAAGATGAGGCTCTGCTCCTTTTGTCAAACCACCCCAACTCCCCCACCCGAGGCCCCCTCCACCTCAATCGTCACAGTGACAACGGGTCTGAACCTCGGCCCCAGCAAAGAACGATGCATTATCATGCCATCGCAACTTCTATTTTCATCACACCGTCCATCACTATCACTTATTACTCTCTTGCACTTTTTTTCATTTGCTCAAAGTTTTCTTCACTGGCCCATATTATCTGCTGGAGCGACGCTTCCTATGCAAATAGCTGCGAGTCAAAGAAGGAACCCAGGTGACAGTGAAAAACTAACATAATCATTTTCCAAGACATGCGCTGGTAGCATCGTCCAAAACAGGCGCTACCAGCTTCTGGCAGAGTGTCTCCCTCCCTCTTAAGGAGAAAGAGAGGGCAATTCTCGGAGCTGTCTCTCACAGAGAGAGAGAATATATGCAGCAGCAGAATGATATTTGCAATTCCTCATCGGCTGCCAGGTAACAGTAGCCTGGGGCAGTGAAAAAGTTTTTTGTTTCACCTGCTCTTTATTTCCCCTGGCGAGGAGGATACAAAGCTCTTTTGCTCAGCTGAGTCCTACGTGCCAGGCATGTCTTGATGAGTGCAGGGTTAGGGGGAAAGAAAATACTATATCCTCCCTGAGCCACTCCAATGCCGATCGACTAGTCTCCCTTGTTTTTCTAAGTGGTCACTCTGTTCTTCTATCAGTGTCTTTTGCTCTTTGTTGGTCATGGGCTACAATGACGCTGACCTTACTCTGCATTTGGGGTTGTTTCATAACAGTTGCTCAAATCCAAAATCCCCCACAGGAAATCCTGTTATTGACACAGGCACACAGACATCATCAGAGCTCGACCCACACATGTCCCAAACAAAGGGATCCCTATATTTACCGCCCTATATTTACCAACGAGCGTAGGCTACGTTCTTCAGTTGCATAATGCACAGGGGGTTTTCGGGTTCTTAATGAATGTCTTTGCTCTAATTCTAAGAGGTTCACCATCTCACAAAAACAGGTGAATTCATCGTGTATTGCTCATAATGCTTACAGACGCAAGTGATGCACTACAGATGTAGTAAAAATGCACAATTGATCCATCTTGAGAAGGGCACTATGCTGACACACAGCCACTGTTCTCTCTTTAAGTGCTATCATGTTATGTGATCTGATTCCAATTTTGTATCGGCATCATAGAAATATGCTTTGGCTTTGGCTGTTCTCATGTATTACAATACATATATAATATACATATATAATATAGCGTGTTCTACCGGAAACAAATTCCCTGTGTGTCCTACATACTTGGCAATAAAGATGATGATGATTCTGATTCTGATTCTGATTCTGATTCTGATAAGTGACACGTATACATGGCCATTGTAGCACTTTGCATTGTTTGAGTGATTCTCTGAAAGCCATGTCTGAAAGCAAGGAGTAGCTTCTTACCACACAGACATGCAATTCACAACCCACTCTTGTGCTGAGCATCCTTCAGGAACCTGAAGGCAGGGAGGAAATATTGACCTGGGATGTCTTCAGATGATCGTCTTGTGACTAAATCAATACACAGATGGCTGATCTCTTCAGCTTGGATGGAGCCATTGTGAAGGTCATTAAGGAGCAGCTAGGCACACCATTTGCCAGCACATCTCGATCGGCTTCCTCCTGCATGGCACGCAGAGGCAGCAACCTTGAGGAAATGATTAGTGGTAAAGTCGGCTCCCACGCCACTGGAGACCCTTGCCTCATAAAATCCCAGGCTCGGCAGTTAGAACAGGGGAGCATGGGAGAGGGGAATCGCAGGGAGGAGGAAATGCCGGCCGGTCGGCCTCATCTTCTACACGACAAATTAAAGCTATACCGGAACAAGTCATAAAACAGGAAATAATGGATTCAATTAGACTTTTTAGTGTTTAGGGGCTGCTGCTACTGGTGGCGAGATGTGCTGAGTGGGCAACGCAAAGGTGTGTGCACAACAGCGGCCACGGCTGATGACGACGCCGGTGGCGCTGAGTTTTGCTGAGGGCTGCCAAGTGTACTTGACTGCAAGTCTGGGAGCCCCGAGGAGCACTTTAGACCTCAACAGGGCCTTCGTTGGCATATGAATTACTGTTAATTAGCCTAGCAAAATACACAGGGCGCTTGTTGATTATAAGGTTGTTGTTTTTTTTTTCTTCCCACTTGCCTTTGTACACAGGCGGGAGAGCACAAAATACTACAGGTTGGCACAGAGGCACATGCCAAATTGTCATCAACATGCATGCATGCAAAGCACAAACGGGTTCACTTCTCACCCATAATTTACCATCTCCAGCCAATCTGTATTAACTCATTCATGAATCCCCCCACCTCTTGCCCCTCTTTTCCAATCCGCTGTGTCCCGTGGCACTGCGAACACCTCAGCGGGAGGCCACAAGTCAGGCACACACCAAATCGAGCTTCCTTCAAAGTAAGGAAAGGAGTCACCTCAAATGGCTGCAGCCCAGTTCTGATACGATACACCAGAGAGGCTCAAATACCGTGCACAGTACATTTGTGGAAAGAAAAATCTGAACATTGAACAATGAAAAGATGGCTGGTAGGCAAAAGAGAAAAGGACATGTTCCAAGTCTGAGCTGGTATGCCCGGAAAGTCAGTGTCTCCTCTATGCCCCAGCCCCCGGTGCCAATCACCCACTGCCAGACTGCCAATTAAAGCTCTGATTAAAACAGACAAAGTGTCTCCAAATGAAGAAAGAGCTGCTGGAGGTCTAAACTGAGGAAGCCTGTCAATTACCCTGCCCAAGGAGAGTGAGAGAGTGGACGAGCAGTCACATGAAAATAAGGCAACAAAGATAGAGGACAGCAAATGATAGTAATGTTTGGGGTTTTCTTTATGATACTTTCTTTTATGCAATGTGTCTTTCCAGAACACTTAATACATCAAAACATAAAAGAAAGAAAACAGTAGGGCTAAGGATGACTCAGAGCAATTTATTTTCTTCTCCACAAAGGAAAGATGCCAACGAGAGGCTGGAAAACAAAAAGGAGACTTGTGCCATTAGAGCGGTGCCGATCATAATTAAGTGCTGGTCTCCCTCGGTGAGACAGCGGTGCGTTCAAATATGTACGAACATGATCCAAGCTAAAATACAATCTGTGAACTTAACTGTGTTGTTTACGGCTGCACAGATGTTGTCAGCCGACGTGCCAGGTGTTTTGTTTTATAAAAGACAAGTGTTTTATGAAACCATATGGATTTTTTTTGGGCAACTTGGGGGTTTGGGGGAAACAAAAACACCCAACCCCCACCCCAATACATGGAAAGCAACTGAAGAAAAGTTATGTCACTCACATTTCTCCAAGGCCTTTCAAAGAGACAATTAGATGAGTTATACTGTCTGGCGTGAGCCTGGGTATCAGCTTTGACACTTGACAGGGTTGGCTAAAACCAATACTGGATGGATTTCAATGTTGACTTGAGCAAATTCAGAAATGTGTTTCTTGAATTATACATTCATTAATACTTTTATGCCTAGAACTGAAAAAATTACTGGATAATATGCTGACGTGGCTGCTTGAGGAAGGCCTTATTGTGACCCTTATGTGTTTGCATGTTATGCAGGGAAATCCATACAAGTGGAAATGTTGAACCCTAATATTATGTTGAAAAAAAATCATGTTGACTATGTTGTGGGTCATTTTTACCAGTATGCAAAAAATGCACACAAAACAGTCAAATAATAGGTGACGTCAACAACAAGATGGACCCTCCGCACCCTGCCCACCACCTTTTCCAGCTACTCCCCTCAGGCAGGCGCTACCGATCCATGCGCACCAAATCCAGCAGACATTTAAACAGCTTCTTCCCCCAAGCCATTAACTCTTTGAACTCTTTCAACAGTAGCCAAAATGGAACTGTATAGTGCCACTTAGCAGTTTTTTTGACAACGATACTAGTGCAGCGTGTTCTACCGGAAACAAATTCCTTGTGTGTTCTACATACTTGGCAATAAAGATGATTCTGATTCTGATTCTGAAAAGAGAGGCCAAATATTTTCTATCCCATTGGGATATTTTAGACCTGCTTTGAAGAAAGGAAAAAGAAGCTTTCGTCAACATCACATAAACAGAAACGGGTAAAATTGACACGTTAATAGAATATAAGTGTTAAATGTCTTCCTTGACAGCCATCGTGCGAGGCTGGGCTGGCTTGGCCGGTTTAGGGCAACTTATTGTCAGCTGTGCGTTTGTGTACATCACGCAGTGAAGTCGGTAGAGCTTGGGAAGTCCATCCAATGTTTGGACTTAAAAAGCATGAGAAAGATTTGACGTGAAGGAAAAGGTGACATGAGTGGCATTTGATTTCACTTTGAAATTTCAAGGACTGTTTGTTTTTCACTTTAGACATACCTGAAACATTGCCAGCATTTTTCTAAACTAATTGATTTTCACATAAGCCTCTCAATTCCTTTCTGCTTGCAGAATAGGGGTCACTTCGGTCACACGATCGAGATTCCGCTGGAGTGAACGCCATTATCTCAAGAAATTTAAATCATCAACCTTCCTCCGCTAGAATTTGGTATATTTCTGATGGTCACTTGTAGTTTTGGAAAAAAAAAAAAAAAAAAAACGATAGCTTCTATGATTTGATGGATGAAATAATGATACAATTTAGAGACCACCCATTTTCAGACGTAGTACTTGGTAAATGTGACTTTATACAGTCGCTATATGTTTGCAAACGCTAATCTAAAGGTGATAATAATAATAATAATAATAATAATAATAATAATAATAATAATAATAATAATAATAATACATTTCATTTCTAAGCGCCTTTCAAAACTCAAGGTCACTTTACAGTCACAGGATCAGTTTTTCTGCGGGTGAGCAGCAGCAGCCACACGCGCCAGCGTTCACTCAACCCGTAATAACTCAAAAAGATAGAAAGCAAGCTAGGTAACAGACAGCTAGACAGCTAATAGATAGCAATACAGCTAATAGATAGCTAGCTAGATAGCAAACATGTTTCCTGATTCAAATAGCTAGGTAGCTAGCTATATAGCTAATAGATAGCAAGCTAGATAGATAGATAGCTAATATGTTTGACTTGACCTGAAGATTGCATCAGTTAGTTAATAATAACAATAATACTACATTTCATTTCTAAGCACCTTTCAAAACTCGCATGGTCACTTTAGAGTCACAGGATATGTTTTTCTGTGGGTGAGCAGCGGCAGCCATATGCACCAGCATTCACTCAACCCGGAAGTAACTCAAAAAGATAGAAAGCTAGCTAGCTCGCTAGCTAGCTCGCTAGCTAATAGAGAGCTATACAGCTAATAGTTAGCTAGCTAGCTATCTAGATAGCTAGTATGTTTCCTGACTCAAATAGCTATATAGCTAGCTATATAGCTAATAGATAGCAAGATAGATAGATAGCTAATAGCTAGCTAGCCAGATAGATAGCTAATATGTTTCCTGACTCAAATAGATAGGTAGGTGTTGTTTGTAGGCAAAAGCTGTGTCCTCAATACATTCCTTTCTGTGCATGGGAAATGATCTGCTCTCTATAGCGGTGATGAAATCAACAGAGACACATGCTGATCACGGCACAAGCAGTTCAGCCTTCACTGTCACATAAAGCAGGCAGACTGTAAATCAAATGTGAAAAGATGACAATATTTGTGAGGTCATAAATCTTCTTTTAGCAGTATGAATAAAAAGGATATAACCACATCGTTACAGCTGTCTCCTTGTAGCCCATTCCACCTACATTTCAGATAAATGTCATATTTCGTCTTTTTTTTAAATCACAGACAGAGGAAATGTAAGAAAATAAAAAGTAAGCAGGACGAGAACTCTGTCTAGTCGGTGAGGACAAACAAGAAAAATCTTATCTAAATCGGAACAAAAAGGGTTTTGTTTTGCAATATGTTTGATAACAACACTTCATAAACATTGTGACATTTAAATTTTCATTTAATTTTATTTTTTTCAATCTGGCCAAGGCGTGAATCGCAAACAGCTGGATGGATAAAGAAGCTGTGCGACATGTGTAAATTGAGAGCAATGTGTGACTTCGCGAACAGACTCAACACCTCAGGATGTAGAATTGAGAAATTGCACATATTTCTTACAAACTAGAGAGCGATAGCACGGCTTCAATTGAGTTGATTCACTGTTGTCTGTTCACGATACTGTCACCTTCCGAGGGCTTTTCTCGTGCTAAGTGAAGTGTGTGATGATGCCGCCGAAAAAACAAAAAAACAACAAACAGATGAGAAAGTGCCCTTCCGCCTCATAAAAGACAACAATTTTCGGCACACATGCTAAAAGACACAGCAACAGGAGTTGCCAGTTCACTGGCCACATGATAAGAGGAGACCCAGCGAAACCAACCACTCTGAAACTCTCTCACGCTTTTTATCTTTCTCCCAATTCCAAGCAGACAAGATGAATCAAGACAAGATGAATCAAGCCAAGTTAAAAGATGAGAGCAAATGAGAGGAGGAGAAAATAAGAAAAGACACTCATACAAAAAAAGCAAAAGAAGATGGATAAAATGAAGGAACGGGAGGGATGGTATAAGGACAGCAGACCCAGTGGAGTAGTGGAGTCTTTCAAGGCAGACCTCATTCTTAACTACTCGATCATTGTATTCAGTAGCCAACCTGTCACAGTTAATATTTGAGAAGCCAACCAACAGTATAAGCAGGCAGTAGTTCTTGGGACACTACGAAGCACTGCTTGCCATACCATCCAGCCCACCCCTGCTGTTCTGGCCAGTCAGGCCTCAGATGTAACCCGTCACTAGCATGCTGTGTTTTTCGATCACATGTTGTGCCTTGAAGCAGTGGTCCCCAACCTTGTTTTGTGCCACGGACCGATTCAATGTCTGACAATATTTTCACGAACCGGCGGATAAATACAACAAAATAAAATATTACGATAGGCATGGAAGCTGTTTTTTCTTTCGTTTAAATATAATAATAAATGTGAATCCATTGTGTATTTTTATACAACTTTATTAGCAGAGTCCTGGTAACATCGCGCCAACAACAACATATGTAACATCGTCTCTGCCCCTAACGCTCTATGGTCACCATGGTAATTTTTAAATGTGCCTTCAAAATAAAATACACCACAAAAATAAGTACAAAGCGCATGAGAAATACAACTCACAACAACTGAATCAGTGGGACCCCTGAGCTTGTTTCTCTGCAACGAGACGGTCCCATCTAGGGATAATGAGAGACAATGACCCCTGAAGTGTCTTGCTTATGCGTTTTATATATATATATATATATATATATATATATATATATATATATATATATATATATATATATATATATATATATATATATCCTCGTCTCACCCACCATATATAGGAAGCTTGATTCTGCGCATATATGTTCC
Source organism: Hippocampus bargibanti (assembly GCF_051943395.1). Lineage (NCBI taxonomy): Eukaryota > Metazoa > Chordata > Actinopteri > Syngnathiformes > Syngnathidae > Hippocampus > Hippocampus bargibanti. The sequence continues at coordinate 6,089,168 of NC_142734.1, read as the reverse complement.
CAGCACTGCGCTTTTCTGGACCGAGATATCCGATGTTGTTCCCGGGATCTGTTGCGAGTTTGGGGGTCACTGCCCCAAGTGCTCCGACCACCACAGGCACGACTGTCACCATATATATATATATATATATATATATATATATATATATATATATATATATATATATATATATATATATATCCCATATACTCTACACAGCCAATCGTAAAAGAGCTTGGCGGATAGGGGCTTGAACTCGTTGGCGCCACTTCAGCTGATTGGTCAGCCTTGGCGTCCGTCACGTACACATCCAGCCCTTGAAATCTCCAGCGCGGTTGTGTGCGTGCATGTGCGTGAAGCACAGTACGCAACCAGTCACAAGCGAGCTTGGCCGGAAAAAAAGTGTGAAACAATACAAAAATCGAACTTACAGGTTCTCTGTCCAAACATTTTTTGACATACAGTTCTGGCAAAAATCTTTGTATGTACCGTTTGGTGTAATTCGAATGTTCATAAACTCGGGGGCGTCTGTAAATAACGGCACACGAGCTTCATTGGGAAGCTCCTTGTGACACAACTGCATTATCTCTCATTCTACCATCAACAGACTGAGGATCAGACCTTTGTGAGCTGTTAAATGCCCCTCCTCTACCCATGTTCGAAAGCTTTCAAAGTACAGTGTATGTCCTTCTCTGCACCAAAACAGACATACACTCTGGTCATCTAAGCCCTTAATAGACATGCCAGGCACATTCTCCACTTCCTATGGTGTAAAGGTGTGTGAAGAAAAGCAATGCGGGTGCATCAATGTGATGCACATAATGAATCTCCTGCTCTGGTTTTGCCAGTGGCAGGGGCATTTGGCTTACTGTGTCCCATGGGTGCAAAGGCAGGACAGTACTTGTCGCTGAGCCCAGTGAATTTTCTGCTTCAGCCATTCTTCTTCACTACAAGCACACTTCCCAAGAGGGGCTGGTTGTCTCTGAGCTCTCCCCAATGTCACTGACCCCCACCTTCTGCTCGCTCATGGCTGGGTGAGGAAACCACAACAAAACAAGACACTGTCTTGGCCACTTCAAAGTAATTTTTCTTAAAATATTAGGGCAGGCTTAACTCCAGGGGGTTTGTAATGTCTTTGAATTACACTTAGAAACATAGCCGCTTTCATCTGTAAGGTTAATCAACTAATTTCAGAAGAGACTAGAAGAGAATAGAACGGTTTTCATCCTTATAGTTGCCGAGTAATGCTATCCAAGACAACAAACATTGTGCTTCTGTCAAAACAAACAATTACACTGTTTTCCAAATGAGCATTATTTAGACATGTAAAAACAGTGATCTCACAGCTCACTAAAACATACAATCACATCTACAAAATGAACATTTGATGACGACTACAATGTTTTCCTTGAAATTGTGTCGTTATAAAGATACTTGCTCGGTTTTTATCTTTTGAAAAAAAATACTGGAATGATTTTGGTTTGTTCTATGCAGCAAAAATGTGTTGTTCAAAACAAGTCTGATAGTCATGCACAAATACCAAAGCTCATTTTCATAAAGAAAGATATCAACAATGTATAATTGAAATGAAGAGGCAAAATGTTGCCGGTAGTTAATTCCTTTGGAAATAGAGATAGTCGAAATCTGCGGGCAATGCTTTTATTTGTCATGTGTGTGTGTGTATAAATGCCCTTGTCTGTGTAAAGAGGTGCCGTATGACACCTTTACTTTGTCAGACGACCTTCATCAATCACTCAAGATGAAAACTGGATGGAATTCCAATGCCAAATTCATCTCGATGTCGTTTCTTAAAAAAGAAAAAGAAAAAAAGATAAAGAAAGTAATGTAGAATGCCTCAGTTGAAAATGTCACTTCACAATATGGTCCAAAAGCATGCAGGAAAACAACCACAATACACCCAGGAAGACCAATGTCCTTCGATTCCAAAGAACAAAGTCCAATTTGTGTGTGTGTGTGTGTGTGTGTGTGTGTGTGTGTGTGTGTGTGTGTGTGTGTGTGTGTGTGTGTGTGTGTGTGTGTGTGTGTGTGCGTGTGTGTGTGTGTGTGTGTGTGTGTGTGTGTGTGTGTGTGCGCGTGTTTGTGTGTGTGTGTGTGTGTGTGTGTGTATTGTATATTGGAATAAAAGAACCACCGCGTCTAATTTTCAGTGGTCAAATACTCCAAGCTATGTGATCTTTGATGTGGAGAACATACCTGTCAACCTGAGAGACACTGTGACCTTACTAACATCTCATTTTTTCCTTACTAATTGAGAAAAAAAACGTGTGTGTGTGTAATATTTCCTTACGCAATTTTATTAACAAAATTTCACATGTAAACATTTATACTTTTAACAATTTACAACACATTTCTAGCAATAATCAAGTATGTTTTTTGTTGTAGAGTATTGTGTTTTTTTGCTGTGGACAAATTGAATTGGTCCACAGAAAAAAAATATTTTAATTTGTGTTCTTATGATGTATAATGTTCATAAAAAATATTAATGATATGACGGCAAAAAAAGCATGGCAAATGCTTTATTTAACTGATATAATAAATAATAAATAAAATTCCACTTGAGCGGAACCTGTCTTCTCGGAACTTTTTTTTCTTCTCGCACGGACTCGTTTTCTCAGTGGTCGACTTCGCTTTTTACGATTAGTGATATTTGTTATAATTAATATTACTGCTAATATTTAATGACGGAATCGAAAATATCTCAAAATTATATTTAACAAATTTTGTGTTTACCGTACAAACTTTCTTCTATGCCATACACATCTAAAAATGTGCAAAAATCGTACGTAGTACGGCAAAATACGGCCGGTTGACAGGTATGGGACAAAGTGTTGGAGGTGGCGTGAAGATTTCCCCTTAAAGCACCTTGACAGGCAGATCTGGAGTGAGTTACCATCTACCACCCTGGTGGGCATCTGCCTTATGTCCTGCGAAACCAGTCGACGACGAAGACCACAGGTTGAAAAGTACGATTTTCATTTTGGGTCAGAAGCTTATGTGATGCTGGATTTATTCGGGGTAAAAAGGAGACGACTCCACAAATGTGCAAGCGCAGATATTATTCATCATGACCTCTCAGCTTTCGACTCCCTAATAAAATGAATGAGACTTTCTATATTCGCGCATTGGTTTCTGTTTTCCAGTTGGACAAAAGCTGGAGGTCCAAGTGTACCTGATGCTGCGGACTGAGAATTGCAAATTAGCCGTGGACCTACATGTGTCGAGAGATGTGATATTCCAGACAGCTGCATGGGAGAAGCGCACAAACAAAAACAAATCATCTGCCCATCTTGATTAGTGAGCTAGGCAGGCAGGAGAATAGGAATGCCTGTCTACATAAACACTTGCTCCCAAGATAAGTCTTTATTGATGGCGGCCCACAACAATGTTTTTGCATGGAAGCGCCTGCAATGAAAATGTGCAAAGAAAAAAGTGTTTGGAAAGAAATAAAACAAGGAAATGGGGTAAAAAAGGGGGTTTTCTCAGAAAGGTCAGGCTGATTGTATTTGCCCAAATACGCTGGCCTTTTCAAAATTAACTTGACAAAGGTGATATTTTCTACCAAGGCGGCCTCATGAATCAAAGAAGCATCTTGGGTTCATCCCTGGAAAGCAAAGACACTTGCCTCCACAGCTGCCATCTTCAGTAATTATGTCATTAGTACTGCGGCAGGCCTAATTTCAGACATAGCGAGTTATAATTGCATTTCGTCGTTCATCAGTCAGGCCAAATATTTGATAGACCCTGCGCAGAGGGAGGCCAAAAGCTGATAATTTTTGTTTTCTTTGCTCCCCCTTTGCGGGCAGAATATGGTTGACCACTTTCTGGAAGGAACGACTGACAGCGCAGGTTGTGTGATTTCTCAAGAAATTGACTTGTACTCTGATGAAATGCATCGAATAGAGCTAAAAGTACAAACCGGTCCTCTTTATTGAAAATAACATGCCAAGGTCCAGTCCATCAGAAAAGCATTGTTTGTGTTCCAGCCAGATATATTATTTCATTGCGAGCTTTGTTTACTCCACCAGCACAAACGTCTTCCTGCTTCCAACTGCAAAGATGGAACAGGATCGTGGCAGTAAGCAGCACAAATTCACACTGTCATCACAGACCGCAAACATTATTGAAACGATCCTACACGATGAGTAAATCAAACAATGTTTAACATGATTGCAGTGTTACAGGCAGACAATTTGCTCCCAGTGGCAGTGGATCCGCCGAGCCGTTCCCTGTGATGATTCCTTCAATTAAGCCTCGCTGGCAGTGGCGGCCAAATGCTTAAATGGGCCCAATTGGAGCCGCCACGCGCTGAAGGCAGCAGTGGCCTCCACTTCAACAGATCATTCATCAGGACCGGCACCTACATTGGGCCACCTGTTCCAACACGATACCAGCATGGAGCTATTTGCATTCAGCTCACACTCATCTCTGGACATCTCTACTCTTTCACCACCCCCAACTCTCCACTCCTTTCTCCATATGACTGCACACACAACTTTTAAGTTCTTCGGCGGCAGCTCTGGCAGATAATTGAATGGCGTGGTTTGATTTAGCCTGAAATCAATCTGGGAGGAGGGCTTTTCATTCATTACGCTCCTTGGCTTTGATACAGACCTTAAAATCCCTCAAACCTTGGCAGAGGCTCAAATGTCATCAATTGAAAGTGAAATTAAGTAGTTGGATGGGATGAGGGGGCCTTTTGTCTGAGGAGGCGCTTGCCTCGTCTTTTCCCATTTGCTCATCTCACCTTTTCCACTGTTTCGCCTCCTCTCCTCTCCTTTCCTCTCCTCTCCTCTCCTCTCCTCTACTTTCATCTCCTCTCCTCTCCCATTTCCCCCCTTTCCTTTCCACCTGAGTAAATTCTCCCCTGCACTTTTTATCACCAGCAGGTGCTGCTATGAAATAAGGAGTGAGACCATGAACAGGAGAGAACCATGTACACAGTTTGACATTTCAGCCAGTTCCCTGAGGACACCGGTGTGTGGCTGGACCTGCATGTGAACTGATGCGCATTTGTGTTGTCAGTGCGTACTGTATGGGCAAGCCTATTTGAAGATGCGCTGCATGACCTCATACACATCACTTGTTCTTATATGCATCTTTGCCACAGAGGCGCCTCGACAGCCGCACTGACACATCGACTGCACTCAGTTTTACTGTAAATCAATGTAATGAAATATTCAATATGTTACACTGCATAATGGAGCATTACAGCAAGCTGTATTTGAAAACAACTTGCTGCTATTGGGAAGAAATATGAAGGTGCTTGAGCAGAGGCATTGTCACGAAGCTATTTACGAGGGGGGCGAGAGATAGTCAACACGGACTGCTGGGTTGAATGTCAGCTTTCAGTCAAGAACGGAAACAGACATATCTGGTGAACAAGCGCAAGAGTGTCTGAGGTGAGTGTGATGCACAAAAGATTGCCATAGCGCCCAAAAGTGGAGTTTCTCTTACATTTGACAAAGCAATTGCATCAATTGAAATGCATGCGGCCGCGTTGTGGCTTGTGTGACTGCTTGAGTCTCTGCATGTCTGTGAGCTTCCCTGACCTTAGCCGAGTGTGTTTGCAGCGTGTCAGAGTCGCTAATTCATCCGAGACAGGTTGCTAATTTTGCCTGCTACTCAGACAACCAACAAAGAGTGTAAGAAGACACAACGTTTTCAAGGCAACGGAAGCAGCCTTCATTCTCTGCCTTCATAACTGCTGAATGGGGACACTTAGCTGACTTGCCCATTTTTGCGCCACAGGAGCTAATATGGTGATAAATGGTTGGAAGAAACTGTCTCTAGCAGGAAGTGCGGATAAGAGAGGTAAGGAGACGTTCATGACAAAATATTCAACTTCAAACTGAGTAAAACAAAGCTGAATGCTCAAAGTCAAATGGTTGATCCCGATCTCCAGTTCGGGATACAAGCTTTGAGTGTCCCGTCTCAAAAATGAGTGATGGATGGAGACAGAGCATGGCCATGAGAGTCATTTTAGAGCGGGCCAATGTTTGCCAGGTGCATCTACTGCTTTTGAGCAAAGGCAGTATCAGATTCACAGTGGAGTGAAACATTGTTGACTGTAGTGCAGCTTCCTACAGAGATGGATTGAGCGTCGCAAGTGCCACTGATTGACAGCTTCAATAAGAGACCTCTTCTTGGTGCTCCCACACCCCTGCAGAAACTGGTCAAAGCCATCGTCTGGCGGATCCCAGATGAGGCGCGGCTGACACCCCTCTCTAATAATCCTGACCGTCGCATCCGTCATGCCACCGCATTCAGCCCAAGAGAGGGCACAGAGGACGGAATCTAATCAGCCAGTCTAATTGAGTAGTGGGGATGGCCGATACCATGGCTAGGAAGCTTGCGCTTGGCTCCTCAGGCAGGCTTAGGGGATGTAAATAACAAACTATGGGTGTCGATTCATCAGACTTCCTTCATATCATTAGCCTTGAGAGGCTTCACAACACCCTGTACTCCTTTTGTGCTCCCCCTCCACACATTCATGGCCTTCAGTCTGAAAACTTGGAGAAGTCTATTGCCCACTAAAAAAATCCTCTCTGCCCATTTCGGTGTATCCACCCCCCATCCGATAACCTTCTGCCTCTTTGCTTTGTTTGCATCACCAAAGACAAGCTCACCTTGTCCAACAAGTTCAGGATTTGACTGGAGAATCAAATGTCTTTGATTTTGACTCTTTGTTGTTCGGCACCTCCATTCTGTCACACTCTCCTGGCCAGTAATTACTTGCAAACAACACAAATTGCATATGCCAGCTGTTGTATAAACAAAATCCGACCTTACAGTGAACAGGTGATGTGATCAATTACTCCAAAATTAATTGGCTAATTATGCAAAGAAGGAGAGAGAGGAGAGGTGCCGAACACCTTTGCAGAGGCTGCGGGACTGTATTGGCACTTCCTCTGGCTCTCCTATGGAAAACATTGGAGACCTTAAACTGAGACAGCCAGAAAGAGTGCAGCTCCAAAGGACAACAGGGCCCCTCACTTGCCAAAATTTGTGTCAGCTCATCACTTAAGGTTGTTGATGGGTGTAATGCTCCCAAGCTTGCAGATCTCCAAAGCACCCTCAACTCTTTCCCTGTGTCCTGCTGTGATGCTGTAGCTAGTCTTGTCTGTGCTTAGTAAGCTCTTCGTTATGACTCCCACATCATGTCAGTTTGGCTCACTCTCCAGTCTGTATTCCAGCTTAATTCATAAATCCTGCATCAAGAAGGACCTTTAGTGACCACCAAAAAATAAACACAAGCAGAAGGGAAAATGTGGTGGCAAGCCAATGCTCGAAGCTGAAGAAACATTCTCTGAAATAAGAAAGAGGGACGATGAGCATATTTGCTTTGGGCAAAGTTTGCTTCTTTTTGTTTTCTATCAGTTCCCCGGTCTGATCGTGACCGAGCAGAATGGAGTGGTGGCTCGAAAATACCATGATAGCAAAATAAATTACCTCACAGTTCCCTATCTCAAATCAGGAAGGATTATAAACTCAATTTAACATTGAGCACCACAAAGGTTATTCTCAGCATTTCACTCTGAGACAGAGAACAGAATATGAGGTCTTGATGAAATGTCCTTCAGTTTATCACACCAATACAATGTCTGTGCATCAGATGCGCTTTATTCCACCACTCTACCAACCTCACTTGGCAAACTATCCCCGCATTCCTTCATAGCCACTTGGGCTATGGCAAGGGATATGGGACAGATATTTACATAATTTGTTATTTTGACATCCCAGTGAATGACACTGGAGAGAAGGGGAGAACAGCATGGTACCAATAAACTCAATGGTGCACATGAAACGTTTTGCCATGGTAATGGAGAGAATTGACCAGAGTTAAGTGGCAAGCAGCATGGGAGTAGGGGTGAAGAAAGCTTTCTGAAGACTAGAAGGCAAGTTACACCACAATTTGTGAATGGACTCTGCACGCTTGGACTAATGTGACTGCTTGCACTGTTGTTCAAGCTTTCTGAGAAGCCACACAGCAAGGAAACTGACTGACAATGGCGCGAGAGAACTTGGCCTGTTTGATTGTGAATTTGCCAAGTTGTTCATTTCAAACAATGAAGATGAGGACTTTGATGAATTTGAGGATGTGGATGGATAAAAAAATAACATTGTTAAATATGGGCGGCCTGGTAGTCAAATGGTTAGCACGCCGACTTTACAGTGCAGTGGCCGTGAGTTAGAATCCCGCTCCGACCTCCGGGCCAACAAGGGGTTTTCTCTGGGTCCTTCGGTTTCCTCCCACATTCCAAAAAACATATTTGGTAGGCTGATTGAACACACAAAATTGTCCGTAGGTGTGAGTGTGAGTGCGGTTGTTGTTTATCTCGGTGTGCCCTGCGATTGGCTATCAACCAATTCAGGGTGTCCCCCACCTAGTGCCCGAAGATGGCTGGGATAGGCTCCCGCACCCCCTGCGACCCGAATGAGTATAAAGCGGTCAGGAAGAGGGATGAATGAATATTGTTAAATACTACAGCTTGCCGCTGCCTTGCATCATCATACATTTTGCATTTTGTCATGCCTGCACCCAATGATAGAATGCATCTTGTGTATGTGGTAGATACAGAATTAGCACCCATAACTGATATTACGCCTTTTAATACGGTGAGCCATATGGTAATGAAAATATGATCTCTCTCTCTCTCTCTCTCTCTCTCTCTCTCTCTCTCTCTCTCTCTCTCTCTCTCTCTCTCTCTTTCTCTCTCTCTCTCTCTCTCTCTCTCTCTCTCTCTCTCTCTCTCTCTAAATTCTCACTCTCCATCTCTATCTGTTTTTGTCTCTTTCAAATGTGAATGAGAAAGGAGGTGAGCCTTGCACAAAGAATGTGCACTCCCTTTCTCCTTCTCCACACACATGCTGCCCCTCCTTTGTGGGTCGTATTGATTTGATCTCCCCTGCTCTCAGCCGAAGCAATGATTCATGTTGTTCTGAGTGGCCCTCACTCGGCACACACAGACACAGCCCAGTCATGCTCTCTCTCCCTTATCTATCCGTCCATCTGTCTGGGTCTGTCCCGTGTCCTCAGCCAAGTCGACCCACTGCCCAGGGTGACCGACAATTAGTTCTTTATCAGATGATTACATTGGAATCTGACATCTTGCCATTCACAGCTTCTTTGGGGCGATTAACATTTCAGTCCAGCCCAAAGATGTAATGCACAAGGTCCATTCAACCTACGTGCATAGAGTTGGGTTTCAAATCAAATGTTGAAATATTCTCGTTGTTAATTATGACTCTTACGGTGTGATAAATTCTTCTAAGATCAATTTTCTCTCAGAACAGGTACGGAAGGTATAGGAATGTAGAATTTACACTTCGTGAATGACCACTTGCCAGGGAAGGTTTATTGGCTGAAAGAGGCACTCATACAAATTATGTCGCTTGACATAAGAATGGTGGCTAAATTCCTCAGATAGGCCAGAAAACCAGATGAAAATCATGGCGAAAAGAAAAGGCAACATAGATGAGCGGCCATCTGCCTAGATCAGCTGACCCAGGTAGAGGAACAAAGAGCAGCTTTAGGGTACGACAAATGCATCAATAATCGTTGGGGAAAAGACTAAGCATGGGAAAATTGCAATACGCCCTTCACACACACAAGGCCATTTAAACCACAAACAAAGGTTGCTGTGGACCTCTCTGCATTGGCATCTGGCATAAAAAGCAAATCAAAGGATTAGGACACAGGTCAATTTCTAAAAAATAAGTTTTCCTCTCATTTACTGGCCAAATGAAAACAAAAGCAAATTTGATACAAAAGAGGTAGAGTGAGAGTGACAGTCCAAGTTGATCCCAGAACTTGCAAAAGCAGGGGCACCTAAAAGCCCAGCTTCAACTGAGGCCCCCGCCGGCTCCAATGTGTAGAAATTAATTGAGTGAAAAAACAAACAAACGTCTGTTTAAGGTTGAAGTGGGTTATGGGAGGTAGCGTAACAATTGTTTTCTGCAAGCCAGAGGCTATATATCGTTCATTCCGACTTCTTTCTCCCCTACGCTCGCTCTGACATCCCTACCCCCTCCCTCCACCCTCACCCGCTTGCGTGCTTTTGTTTTTCAATGGCCTTTTTGTCCCTTTTATCCCTTACATTGTCCGTATTTAATTGTATCCGAGAAACTCATTTCAAGCATTCATAAAACAAGGGGCATCCATAAATATGCATGTATTCATTTCGATGTTTACTTGGGTGAATAATGAAGGTGAAAAGAGAGCCGCACAATAATTTACAGAGCCAGGCGAATGTGCAGTTGCAATGAGAGGTGAGTGCAAGGATGCTAGAATCACGAGGTTCAAATCTGTTTAAATCGGTTGACATGATCGCGGCGCAAGCATGTTGTTCTGGAAATAGTCACACTAATGTGGGACCAACGTTCAAATAAGCTTAGCATCACATGGGGTTTTAAAAAATGCATTGTGCTTTCTCTTCTTAAAAGAAAATGCATTATGTGAAACCCGAATTCGTTGTTAGGTGGTTTTAGTTTGTTATGATCTGGTTGGCGACCAATGGGTGGCGCTGTCGGCCCCGCCTGCACCTGCACAGGGGCTGGTGGTCCTGATACTTGGCGGACTGCCACGTTCGGATTGGCAACCAATGGGTAGCACTGTCAGCCCTGCCTGCTGCCTCGCAGGTGCTGGTCGTTACAATCAGTGACACTCAAAAGGACTCCCGGCCCGACCATCCGGTGTCGGCTCATTGTATGCAATTGTATGCATTGTATGCAGTGCATGTGTTTGTTTCATCTTGGCAGACTTTTACTCTTGGTCTTTATTTGATACTTTGTATTTTTCTGTTTGAATGACTTTGATGTTTTAGATTTTGTTCCTGTTGACTTTATTTTTAATACAATTCCTCAAACACAACCTGCTGCTCCCTCCTGCCTGCTTTTTGAGATCCACATCTGCCATCACCACCTTGCAAACCGTGACATGCTTCTTGTCGGCCAGATTGGTCACCACTCATATCCAAACACGAGTGTCCTTTATTCAATGACAACGTTTTCAAAGGGATACTTGTTTTAAAGAAAAAAACATTTGTGTGACTGCAAAAATCAATTTAGATCACATTACAAAGGACACTGATGTTGGAGACAGGAATAGAAAGAGAGTGCTGTACAGAAAACACAAATCCAAGAAAAGGAATGGAAACAAACCAGGAATCTAGGACAATCAACCCAATGACTGTCTGGTTATTAGTGTGTTTTCGTTGCAGCGGTGTTCCCTCAGCGTTGCCTAAAGCAGGAGAGTTGAAACTGCTTTCCGTTTTAAAGTCCTCCTCGGACACGTTCATGTAAAGCAATCTTTCACTATCACTGCGAGGAAAGGCAAGTTGCTCAGACCCAATAATTTTGTACAAGCACTTAAACATTCCGTTTGAACTTCGCTGGTCCACTCATTACACCTCCTTTGAAAAGTGAACGTTTGAAAATTGCTCCATATTATTTGCCACAGCATAGAAGCAAATTACACCACAACCTCAATGTTGATGATTTATCGGCCATGTGCAGTAAAGTCAGCGGAATAAATATTCAAGCAAAAGAACATTTTGAATCCAACTCATCTCACATTCATTGCCATTTTTTTGCAGATGAGATAGAAAGGCCACGTGGGCGATAACTGCAGAACGAGTACAGAGAAGATGTCTTGGAATCAGGCTTGCCATTGCGTGTGGAGTAGAACACCCCACCACAATGCTGCTGCCTCTATCTGAAGGATGTTTGGGGGAAATGAGTTTATGGGCTCATACAGGACTCTCCGAATGTGGTGGGTAAAGGAAAATAAGGAGAGCCAGACAGAGAAAAAGAAAGAAAGAAGGAAAGAGAATGCCAACGTCTCTTTGGAGCCTGGCAATGTATTTGCAAGTTAAGATTTTGCAAATGACCTTCCACTCATATACAACAGGTGAGAGTAATCCATAATCTGAAACAACTTTAATTGACTGCACACTTTTGAACTCCTGATTTTAATTACACTGGAGAAATAGTTGGGTGTGTGGTTCTTTGTAAGACATGCTCACGTGTTCGGGGCACAATTTTGGAGAACTTTTATGTAGATGCGAAGGAAGGAAAGCCCACTTATGAAAGCTTCTCAGATGGGTAAAAACAAACTAACAATGTAGATATTTGTATTTAGTCAGAAATGACGGATAAAAGTCTCTAAATCTTCAACGTACTTGAGTATATAATTCTATACATTCACTGCCAGACGTGCAGAAATGTGTCCACATCAGTGCCAGGGTTTTGTCATTGTCACTTGAATTCCAGGCCCCACAGAATATTGAGTTTTAGGACTACATAAACATTAAATGCATCGTAAGAAACCTTACCAGCGTAAGACTCTCTTGTTTCATCAGAAAAAAATAGTTAATTCCTAAATTATTTGGGTCTGGAGTTATACGAGCTTGAAATGATGGTGGTTGTACAATGCAATACATACATAAAGTAACACATTCATTAGGCTGTCATTGATCAAAATAGGCCCTTTCAAAGTCCTGCAAAAAAATCATACACGACAAAAGAAATAGGAGAAAAAAAATCATCTTCTTTTGAACTTTCTCACAGGTCTTAGGGTAAGGATTGATTTCAATCAGTAAACAGACAAATTGGCTTGGGTGTTTAATAGACGGAAATGAATCAGCACATCTGAGCTTAACATTTTCAACAGGCTTACTCTTTCTTGACTACCTTCAATTGTTATTGAAAAAAATGAATCAATATCCAGACCTTGTAATAAATATCCAGATCTTGAGTATTCAATCGGCAAAATATGAGCCAGGGAAGACAAGCTCACAAAAGCTCACAGACAGACAGACAAGAGTAAGAGAGTTCATGTTCTTAGAATTGTTGTCAAGCTATTTAGAAAAATTTGAATTTCAATCTGCACAAAAAATAACTGACAGGTCATCCATTTGTAAGAAGAAAAAAAAATCAAGAAATTGACCATCTTTGGACTTTAATTGGTTATATGATATGAAATATGGGCCCCAGTGGGCCATGCTCAACTGCAGTTGACAATTGCATTTGGTGACAAATCCTTTTTGTTTACATTCGCAATAACATAGTGTATAATATATATATATATATATATATATATATATATATATATATATATATATATATATATATATATATATATATATATATATATATATAATCTGGGGATAGATACAGACTATAATGGCCAACCAACCAGATATCGTGGTCATAGATAAAGGGGAAAGGAAAGCCGTTGTCGTGGATGTAGCGGTCCCGAGTGATGGAAACATCAGAAAGAAGGAACATGAGAAAATCGAGAAATACCAAGGGCTCAGAGAGGAGCTGGAGAGAGCCTGGAAGGTAAAGGTGACAGTCGTGCCTGTGGTGGTTGGAGCACTCGGGGCAGTGACCCCCAAACTCGACGAGTGGTTGCAACAGATCCCGGGAACAACATCGGATATCTCGGTCCAGAAAAGCGCAGTGCTGGGAACAGCACGGATACTGCGCAGAACCCTCAAGCTTCCTGGCCTCTGGTAGAGGACCCGAGCTGAAATGGGGACAGACACCACCCATGGTGGGTGAGACGAGGATTTTTTTTTTTTAATCAAAAGGCATTCTTACAAAATCTGCATTGCTATGCTCCTCGAAACTCTTGGCAAGGCTTCCCAATCCTATGCTTTGATTTGCCAAAATCATGCCACAGGAGAGCATCATTACTGGAGCCCATTCAGTGAGAGCAGATGTAATGAGTTACATCCTCCAAAATCTATCTCAGGAGATCTCTGGCATCCAAATGTCCTTAAATTAAGCTCAGCTCACACTATGTCAAGTCATTTCCCCGACAACTCCTTCTTGTTGGCGGGAAGAGAGAAGGCAAGCGGCGAGCTGCAGAGGGCAAACTCAATAAAGCTCCAATATATATGGAAGTCTTCAAGTTTTGCCATAAATTAGAAGATCTCCCCGGCTGTTTTCTTGCGGATATTTCCTCAGTCACCTAAATAATGAAGTGGAGGTCCCCCGTGGAAACGCCACAGCGAGACAACCATGGAACATGAGGCAACAGGTGGCAAATGAAATTAGAGGAGCTGTTGAGAATGCCCTGCTTTCTTTTTCTGTCAAACAACCTTTCCAAAATAATCCCGCAAGTCCAGCTGTTGATCTGAAAAGGTCACCATGAGGTCACCGTAGAGCTAAAGTGCTGCCAACTCATTCTTGCAATTGTAAGAGGCAACAGAAGAAGGGTCATCACAGGGAGTTTCAGGAAAAAAAGTTGATATTCACATTACGTTGTGTTGCTACTGAAACAGTAGCAAGACAACAATGTAATATCTTCTTGGCTGTTTCGTTGTGTACAATGCATGGCTGGCTTCACTTGGCAAAGTTTCCTTGATCAAAATATCCATCTATTCATGCTTAACTCATACTGGCCTATTTAAGCGAGAGGCCCCAAACCATGACCATTCTCTTCTGGCAGAGCTTCACTCAATCTACATGGAAGCACGGGAGTAAGATTTATCACCATGGTAACCATTTTTTTTCACGTATTACACAAACTCCTCAGCGGTTATGCCTCTCATCAAGGAAGTAATGGCTGCTTTGTGAGCTCCTTGAATAGTAAAGAACACAGCAAAATTGCAGAGGAGTAGCAGGCAGATGAACAGATACTTTGCTTCTGTAGTAGTGCAAGTGTGCTGCTTCGTAGCTGAATGAGTTACACGACAAATGTCGTGTTTGCTTTGAGCTATGTGATCTTAATTTTTCTGTGATATGTCTGCAGCTGGAATTGAACCTGTTACCTCTGCACTGGGAAGTCAAAGTGCGAACCATTCCCTACGATAGACTCAATGAAGCAAATCTGTTTTGTCAAAAATACATTTTGGGGTGCTATGGTGAAGATGTAAGCTTACAGTCAGATAGGTGCATTGCAGATTCTATTCAGCCTATGAAACTGCTTAGTCAGCTCATTGTTTTACTTATTTTATTCCTTGTGGCTTTTAGACCTTTTGAAAATAAGCAATGACGATGATGTAAGCAGAACTGTTTTTCGTTTGTGAAGAATTAAAGCATTTTTGTTTTGTTGGGGTCGATGTGACTGCAGAATTTGATGGCCAAATTTTAGCCTTTTAAATTAATGTTCTGGGATGATGTAGAAATGAACCACAAGCTATTAAAAATAATATTCCTCAGAAGCTGCGTATTTGAGCAACCATGCTCTCTTAGTGCATTACATTTCTACATTCATTCTGACAATCTCAAAACAGAATACAAAACCATTTCCACTGCACATTCAGTGATTCTATTGCAGTTTGAAGCATTGACATACTGAAATGACGCTCCAGGCGACACACTGACCACTCCAAAAATGGGTGTCGTTTAGGAACCCCCTAAAGTGGGGGTTCTTAAAGTCCAATGGCTAGAAAATTTCATGTTTTTTTTTTAAATGCCACACTTTCCAATATTTTTAAGTGGATGGTGCGGTACATAATATATAGTAAAATAAATAAATACAGGCAACATGCAACTTACGACCGGGTTCCGTTCCAACCAAACGGTCATAAGTCAAACAACCCACAGTTCAGTATCCAAACAACCCACAATTAACTTTTGTGGTTAATACACCACACGGTGCCAGCCGTAGAATTATTATTTTTTTTTTTAAATGGATCTGGCGGTCATGGTCGTAAGTATGATAAGTAAGTATGTCTTGCCGCTCGTAAGTCGAATGTTACCTGTATACTGAAAATTACCTGTGTTAAAAAAAAAAAACAAAAAAATAGGACAGATTGTCTTCATGTCAAAAATCCATACTGAATGTTTCTTCAATTATGTTCTGTCAGTGGTTAGACATTTTTTGTAACATGTCTAAAACATGTAACTTATGATTTTGTGCTTTGAACAGGTTGTGATATTGGTTTGACCACCATGTTGGAGTAAAACTGTATATCATGTATTCACATTATATTCGTAAATTAGTTTGCTTTGTATTATCCAAGTTACTTACACACACACACACACACAGTTTTTTGTTTTGACTCCTAGACATGCTGACTCTCAATGTGCAGACACAATAACAGAATGTCTCCTTGAACAGTCTTTGCTGCTTTTCTCAAAATATGCTTGTGTTTTGCGCCAGTCTCAACCGGTGTGATCCCCCTCCCTTTAGACCAGGGGTGTCAAAGTCATTTTTTGCCGCGGGCCACATTGTAGTTATGGTTTCCTCTCGAGGGCCGTTATGAATTTGGGGAACCCATTAGAATGTTTAAATCCCTTCAAATATTACATATAGAGCACACAGCAAATTAATGAATAACTCGTTTTCAAATCTGAAGTCAAGAATAATGACTTTTATTGTGGTTGACATCCAAAAATATGAAATTTTGGCTCAGATTTTAGCAATTATCATGGAATTTAACAAGTTTGATTTGCTTTCGCGGGCCGAAAAAAATGATGTGGCGGGCCGGATTTGGCCCGCGGGCCTTGACTTTGACACCTGTGCTTTAGACGGTTGAGACCTTGTAACCAGGCACTCCCAAACTTTCAATAAAAGCAAGGGGACCAGAGATTGTTTTGAGAGTGGGTCGTATGAATGTTACGGAACAGTCTCTGAACACTCTCCTTGCAAGTCCATCTCACGTCTTTGTGTTTTTCTTTCACAATTGGTGAAAATGTTTTGGGTTAAACCCTAACATTTGACCACCATGAACATGTCTGATGGGAGTCACCCCCATCCAAATGATGCTCAGAAAGTTTATGTGAATGCTCAGACTTGTGGAAAATTAGAGGGCATATTGGATAATAGAAACTTGCATGGTATTGTGCTAACTCCAGCAAGATGGCATTTATTATTGATTTCTTGGCCTGGAGATGTGCTTATGGAGATGTGAGGATTCTGCCTGACAGCGATAATATGCAATGAGACTGACTTATACTGTAAGATAAGAAGTATAGAAGGATATATTTGATTCACCCTCCAAAACACATTCGATGAATAGATAGAGAGACAGAAAGAGAGAGAGAGGGAGAGAGAGAGAATATATATATATCTATATATATATATATATCTATATCTATATCTATCTATATATATATATATATATATATATATATATATATATATATATATATATATAAAATGGAAACAGTATTCATAAGATCTTTTGAATGTGAAGGTCATACACAATATTGGAAGTAAAAAGATCTAGCATCTAGGGTGCAGCCAAATGCATCAACTCCGTTACAGCCTCTGCAACTAATGTTTTGACATTTGTCTTCATTATTATCAATGAACAGAGGCGATTGAGTCACCAGCATGCTCCATTAGCTTCGTCATTGCACAGTTGCACAGCTGAAATCACACATTAGGGCGGATCCAACATGAAAATGACAAGTTAGGGGTGCGAAGGACACAGCAGCTGATTGTTTAGGTATCCGGGAAAGGGCTGAAAGGACAGTGGGGGTGTGAAGATGTGGCAATGGGATGCCAAGGCCCAGATGGGGTTTAAGGAGTTGGACAGGAAAGACAAGGCTTTTTTCTTTAGTTTGTTTTTCTTGAGGGGTCCATATGGTAGAAACGGTCCAACATACCTTGAGAAGAAAAGCTCATTACAAGCAGTATAATTAGCTTGTGGTAATGAAATAAGTCAGAGGCAGTGCCACTTTCACTTAAGAGGAAATCGATCTAGGTTTGAGGGAGTTTATTAAAGCTGAAGAATAACAGGGAGCTGAGGTGGGGGCAGCGTTGATAGAGGGTGAGTTTTCTAAGCTCACATTAACAACTAATCGGCATAGGAACGGTAAGACTGGCATAGTATGCGAAAGCTTGACAAGCCTGCATAAGTCTATCACGGAAAAGAAACGCTAGATGTTGCTAAAGCTCAAAGCACAGTAGTATAGCACAGCACGGAATGGAGACAAGGTAATTCAAAGAGAATTAAGCCAATCAGTAAACTGAAGCCGTTCCAAATCGGAGGAGAGTGGACATATCCGTTAGGAGTGGTCGCACAAGAGCCTCGTGAAATTTGGCCCAGGCGAACATCTCTGGCCTGGTGGGCTGCAGTGAGATAATCGCTGACGGACATCTCTCCTAAGGTGCCCCAAATGCGCGCTGAGTGCGGCGGGTGCTGCTTGCTCATTTATCCAGCCGTCTGGCCAATTCACCTGGAGTGATGGGGGAGACGTCAGGAAGGCAGGCTGCTATTTCACGGCCTGTTAAGCGCTAATTCTGCAACATGCCCCACGCTCCCATTTTAGGGAACAGGGAGCATTACCACCCAGCTCAAGGTTCTGTCTGTCTGGATGGTGGACTTGGCGGCTAGTGGAGGGTGGAGGAAAGAAAGGGCACTAGGGCGAATCAGAGGTGGAGGACAAAACAGGAACGTGACATATTCGCTCAAGAATTAAAAGACTGCGAAACAGAAGACCCTGAACAGGGGATGGAACATAGTAAAATGCCAAGATGGAAAGAGGAAGGGGGAGAAGAATGAAGCCTTGCGCTACATGGCTTGCTGAGCCAGCACTGCAATGCAGACGAGCTCGGAAGCGACTTCCAGAACATCCTGACATCCTTTTTCCTTCCTCATACGAGTCGCACAAAAGCCAGTGCCTTTTTCCTCAATATGGACATTTTTAGTGGCTTCCCTCATTCAAAGTACCTCACCGTTTACTCTACCCACATGGCAGTAACAATTTCCACCCTAAATGCAATGAAATGAACAGAATCTTGTTTAACAAAACAACAACAAATGTGGCGCTTCCAGGATGAGTCATACATGCCGCTTCCGCCATTTGGGTGTGATTGAGGCAAGAGCTGTGCTACTGTACTTTGGAACTCCCCGCTTTTGGATTGGATTGGATTGGATATGCCTTTATTAGTCTCACAGTGGAGAAATTTACATTTCACAGCAGCAAAGTGATGAAAGGAATGAAAGTAGAAAAACAAAATACAATACAATACTTTTGCTGATTTTTAAACTTTTATATAAATATTTATCCATCCATCCATCCACCAGGCAGGGGCACCCTGAATTAGTAGCCAGCCAATCACGGTGCGTATACAGACAAATAACCATCTGCCTGCTATGCATGTTTTTGGAATGTGGGAGGCAACCGGAGTACCCGAAGAAAACCCACACTGCCCAATGCAAACTCAACACAAGCTGCTGTGAAGCCGGCATGCTAATCTCTCGATTATCGGGCCACCCTCATAAATATTTATTTTGTAAATCATTCACATCCATTCCCTAATTTACTTGGGAATTGAAAACGTGACGTAGAGCGCCATTCCCGAATTTGTTCGGGTTTTGGTTTTTCTCGCTATGGTGCCGATAAAATGCTGGTGAGACCTCTGGCAATGTTTTTTCCCTTGCATGAGGGGGCAGCATGTCCTTTTTTTCCATGTTAGCGCTTTGTTCCAGCTTCAGCTGTTGTTAAAGCGCTATATCAATCAATGTGTATGTATTCCATTGTATTTTGGACAGCTGCCCTTATTTCAAGTTCATATAACTCCAAACCCGTGTAACTTAAGAATTAACTCTTTTTTTTCTGATAAAAGAAGAGAGTCTACGGTTTCTTACACTGCATTAAATGTTTATGTAGTACTAAAACGTAATATTTTGTGGGTCCAGGATTTTGAGTGACAATGACAAAAACTCTGGAATTTTTGCACATCTGGTAGTAAATGAGCTTTGCTAAGAAAAACACATCACACATAATAATAATAATAATAATAATACATTTCATTTATAAGCGCCTTTCTAAACTCTCAAGGACACTTTACAGTCACAGGATATTTTTTTCTGCAGGTGAGCAGCGGCAGCATGCAGAAATTCACCATTTGAATTGCAAGTCTTATGTGTGTTTGCGAAGGTTTGTGTGAATTAATAAAAATCCTTGATTTTATGAAAAAAGAAACAAGTTGTTCTTTCATTATACATTATACTATTTTTTTGGTTGTCTAATCACACCATTGCTTCATTTCCTTGCAATTAACCTGCAAGAGATTGTGAAAAATAATTAAAATGTTTCTACCTCACATTCAAGTCAGTCATTGATTCTCAAAACTCCCTCCGCAAAGAAAAGAAAAAGTCCGGCTTGAATTAAATCCAAAAAAATCACGAATACGGTCACTTCTCTTTCACCCAACAGAGTAATATGTGCCGTGTGTTCGTTGTGTTTTTTTGTTTTTTCTTAGCAAAAGACTAATCAAATAATAAGCCCTTATCGAATTGTTCAAGCACTTCAAACATTTTGATTAGAAGCACCAACTTATTTGACAATTGAGACTATGCTCTTCACCTTCCCACCTGAAAACCGCCTCTGATGATCACATAACAAATGACACCATAGTAAAAACGCAGCCAGACTTACCGCTAGGCAACCCCCTCGCACCCCTCCCCAGTGTCTTTGCTCGTCTCAGTGAACAGCTATTGTGCTAATGTGACTTATGCCTTTGTACATTTTTATTAGAGGGTGCATAGAGAACAGAAAGTGCAGGCTCAATGGTTTACCACAAACTTTTATTCTGCGTATTATTATGCATGGACAAGCACAAATGTATGCGTCACTTGCGCATTAACATATAAAGTACGAACCTTGATGTACTGTACAAATTGTGTAAGTATCCCAGTTGTGGTTTTCAGTCAAGATCTGAATTTTCTATTTGTTTACCGTCTAATCAGCGAGTCCCGAATCAAGTGGAATACGGCACTAATTGTATTTTTCACGGAAAAGTGGCAGAGGAGGGGATGGAACAAAGGAGTTACGACTAAAAAATAAACAATATGAGTGTCCCCATTGCTGTGTAATCTGCAAAAAGCATGTATTGAAGAAAAAACCTCTACAATTATGATGGACAGAAGCACTTTGTTGCAGCTTCAGATGTTGTTATAGCGTGATATAAATCAATATGTATTGTATTGTACATGCCAAAGGCAAACTGCACAGAAATTTAAGGAACTGCAACTGTACGTATTTATGAACCACCTTTCCATTTTTCATAAAAATGCAGAGGAAAAAATACAATGAAATCCATCTTTAACCCCTTCCCCAACAAATTTTCGGTGAAAAATGTTCCTGTTTCAGACTATATTTAAAAAATTCATGTTCTATATGATGATGCTGGTTATGAAAACAGTTTGTAAATCCTGTCCAGTTTGTTCAGCAAAATGATTAGTCTCTACCAGTACAGAGTTAATTATACTTTTATAAATACAAAGACTAAAGAATCCAAATGCACTCAGTTCTGCTGAGTTTTCATCAATCATTATACCAGTGTCTGAAACTCATGACAAAAAGTTACCGGACACCAGGGCAGACAACTCTGAAAAGTTGCCCGCCCGGCCATGAAGTTGCCTGACGAGTTTTCACAACTTGAAACACAATAAGACGACTAATCGCAAAAAAAAAAAAAAACAAAAAGGACATTGTTACAAAGTATTAAGGATTGAGAATCACAATACAGTAAAGTCTCGTTATATCAATATTCAAGGGAGTCCGAAAAAATATCGATATAACCGGGACTATCGATATATCCGACCCTGCTTGCATGTAATTTTCTCCGTGCGTGCACAGAAATAGTATCGATATAACCGGGACTATCGTTATATCCGATATCGATATAACGAGACTATACTGTATATAACAGAAAACACTTTAAAATTAAGTAATTGATGTACCTACCACAAATGCTCCCTTGCTTAATTTGTCATAAATATCATTTGCTGATGATTTTGCTCCAGTTGTCGTTTGTCCATACATTTCACGGCAGGTTGCACGATGCTCTCAATGTACATTTATGCTTTCACAACTCGAGGGTTTTCCAAGCGCTCTGCCCCCCTTTCTTCCTCCGCACTTGTCCAGAAATAGTCATTGTCCAATGAACTAGCAGATTCATTAGAAGTATTCAAGCTTCTGGGGGCAGGTTCATGTATACTATTATCAGTTTAATTAGTTAGTTAATTTTAATATGAGGTGAAACACGTGAAAATGGGACAAAAAAAAATTAGGCAAATGTGGAAGCAAACAACGCCATTACGACGACAACGGTTGTCAAAGCAAATCTCGTAACAATTGATGAAAAGGTTTCTTCAGCCGTCATCTGTACTTCTTTGAAGGCGTCGGACGTTTCGCTTCTCATCCAAGAGGCTTCGTCAGCGAACTATTTTTTTTTTTGTACAAAGAAGTACAGATGACGGCTGAAGAAACATTTTCATCGATGGGCCACTCCTCTACGACTGAGAGCTTACACAGATGTCTCGGAACAATATCCTTGAAATCCCACTGCTCTACCCTCTTGCAAGAAAACTCATTTAACGCATTGAATGCCTCACAAAGGCTAAAAATCGACAAGTACAGACGCTCCCAAACTTACGAATGAGATTGGTTCCGAACGGTCGTTCGAAAGGTGAATTTGTTCGTAAGTTGCTTCAGTGCTTTATTTTGTATGGAATGTATGTTTAAGGCTTATATAAGTATGTTTAAGGTTCATATACGTATGTTTAAGGCTTGTATAAGTAATCTGCATTGGTTTGTACTGAAAAATAAACATTTAATAAAATACATGCTCTGTAAAGATATGTACATGTACAAGAGAATACTATATATGTTATTAGCGGTGGAAAGAAGCACTACTCGGAAAAAAGGCGAGCAATACAAAATCTAACTGAAATCATCTCTGTCCGAACATTTTTCAACATACCCGCAAAAATGTTCGTATGTATCATTGTCCGTAACTCGAATGTTCGTAAATAGGGCAGCGTCTTGATATACAAATGTAGCTGGTTTTTGAAGGTAAGGTTTGAGACGAGTACATTCGTCGACAACTGAAAGAGGAACATTTTTGCGACAGCCAAGTATACTTAGCCTACTTAACTGAGCGTCAGATGCAAATGCCAATACATTTCACACATACAATAAGAACTGATCTCGACAAAAGCCGCCACCCGGCCGGAAGTATCAGATAATGTGAAAATATACACAAGGTCAAACAGATGGATTTGTCATGTCCCAGCAGGTTATCAGACCATTGCAGGAGCAGCAATGATACTCAGCCATTTCATCCGAGTGACAAATATCTGGAGGACTGCAAACAGAGAGCAAAGCCCCTGTTGTGTGAAAGCCTAAGCGCAGTCATACTGAATGACACAAACACAACTGCCATAGATGTGTGTCGTGCGTCGTTTCTGGGTGTGTTTTCTGGCCCACACAAAATTGCAAACCTTACACCCATAGCAACCTTATATGAGCTGTACCTCTCTACTCCTGCTCCAGTCACAATAAACTAAAACCTGAAGTTCAGCACAATAGACAACTAGGGAGGCAAAGTTTGGCTTGGAGTGGAATTGCTGATAAATCAGCCAAGCTGCCTCAACACGGCATGCCACCGCCACAGATCAAGCAGAAATAAGCCGGGGAGGGCCAAAAATAGATACAACGGCGTGTTTGATGGCTTGTATGGGAGGTGACTTGGAGTGAGGTGAGGGAGCGCATGCTGCTCAGTACTGCTTTGAGCAAGCAAGATTAATGTACGCTCTCTGGAGCAACGGCAACATCCCGAGTCTTAATAAGGTACAGACAATCCACTCCACCGCTTTCCTAGAGAAAACTATTGTTGTGCTGCATTGTTTCCTGCTGCTTCTTGGAGACAGCCGGATGCTGGTGTCTACATCCTAGCCCAGGGAGAGCTCAACAATGGAAAAAAAAAAACACACAGTTCCACCAAGCACCTCTGAATGTCTAGGTAAGGTCTGGAGTGGCAAATAGGGACTGGGCCAGGTGGATACTGATGTGGCCAGTCTGTCTGTCTGTCTGTCTGTCTGTCTGTCTGTCTGTCTGTCTGTCTGTCTGTCTGTCTATCTATCTATCTATCTATCTATATGTCTGTCTGTCTGCCTACCTACCTACCTATCTGTGTGTGCATAGAAAGAAAGAGAGAGAGAGAGAGAGAGAGAGAGATAGAGAGAGAGAGAGAGAGAGAGAGAGAGAGAGAGAGAGAGAGAGAGAGAGAGAGAGAGAAGGGAGAGTGAGTGAGAGACCAGAGAGATAGAGATAGAGACAGAGATAGAGAGAGAGAGAGGGAAGAGTGAGTGAGAGAGAGACCAGAGAGAGAGAGAGAGAGAGAGAGAGAGAGAGAGAGAGAGAGAGAGAGAGAGAGAGAGAGAGAGAGAGAGAGAGAGAGAGAGAGAGAGATGAGCATAAAAACTACAAATTTAACCTCAGTTTATTTTGTTGTCCTTGCGATCTGGATCACGGTTGGATTACATTTCACAAAGACAGTCTAATCCTCTATTTTGCATCAGCAGTCATGACACCAGTGTGTGAACAGAAAATCCCAAAATAATAAAAAGCAATGCACTGCAGTCAACAAAGAAGAATGGAGGACATCCGCCGTGTGGTGTTCACTTTTCTCCATACACGTCTGCTTATTACTCTCAAGAAAACAAACCCTGTATCAATATTTTCACTTCCGATTGATTAACAGAAGTGCCTAGAGTGCGTTTGGCGACACCACATCTTCATGGTTGATCAACAGTTATTTGGTCTCCTTCCAAACGTCAGACAACAAACAGGGAATATTCAAATGAAGGTCAATCACGCGACTTGGTGCAAATGCAACAAAACAGACCCCCCGCATTTGGCACACATATGTTTCTCAGTTACAGCTGGGCCACTCACCTCAACTCCTTGCACTTTAAGCTTCATGTGATCCTCCCGTGTGGTCTTCCCGTCTTTCCTCTTCTTCCAGCAGTAGCCATCCTTTCTGTACTTAACCTTCTTCCTGTTGTACAATATCATTGACCCATTCTGCGGCCTGCATCAGTGGAGACAAGACACAGAGCACAGGAGAAATATTGAGGGTTAAATTGTTGTGCAGAGTCGCAGCACTGCGCAGGCAGTGTGTCCAGAAACATCCAGAAAGTATTACAGAAGTCTGAAAGCAATGCACCAGTGACTTTAACTCATTCACTGCCAGACATGAATCAAAGAGAGAAATGAATCAAAGAGACGAGAAACATGGACTGATCTGACCTAAGCTATTGCTGTCCGTGTTATTACAGTCCAAAAAGAAGGTCCAAATTGTGTCAAGCAACTAACTCATTCATTGTCAGATGTGCAAAAATGTGTCCACTCCAGTGCCAGGGTTTTTGTCATTGTCACTTGAATTCCAGGACCCACAGAATATTGAGTTTTAGGACTACATATACATTTAATGCAGCGTAAGAAACCTTAGACTCTCTTGTTCCCTCAGAAAAAGTTATTTCCTAAATTATATGGTTCTGGAGTTATACGGCCTTGAAATGAGGGTGGCTGTCCAAACTATAATACATACATATTGGTCTATATAGCGCTTTAACAATAACTGAAGCTGGAATAAAGTGCTAACATTGAAAAAAGGGAAATTATGCCCCCATTGCCAGAAGTCCGGCCAGCACTTTATCGGCACCCAAGCAAGAAAAAAAAGAAAGAAAAAAAAAAACAGAACTAATTCAGGAATGTCTCCCTATGACACATTTTCAATTCCTGAATAAATTCGTGAATGGCAGTGAATGAGTTAATGATACAATGTCTTTGTGGTTCTTCTGTGCTTGTGATCAGTAAAGCTACCTGGTACCTACTAGGTGTGTGTGTTGGGGTTGTGAAGGTGTGGCTTGGGTGAATATCGAACACTTGGAGCCAAATGCACGATGGCCAGACGCTGTTCCTTGTCTCTCATCCATTCAACCTAAATAATGTTTGAAATCCCAAGAGAGAAGAGATCCTGCTACTCCCTCACTCTCCATTCATAATTAATTCTTCGTCCAACAAGCCAGAGCCCAAAGGCTCATCATGATATCATGGAACTGTTTGATGATCATCTGCCTTTTGGTGCCATTTGGTGCTCAGTGTGTAGAGCATTAGCAGAAAATGTGACATAAAACATTTACAATTCACTCAACAATTGGAAAGTGGAGTGCGTGTGTGTGTGTGTGTGTGTGTGTGTGTGTGTGTGCGCAAGTATTCTTGTATATGGTGGCTCCCCTATCATGAATCTGTGCAAATGCCACACTTGCACTTTTAACACCTAAATGCACTTGCATGCAAATGTACACACACACATACACACGCACACACACACACAAAACACACACACGCAAACACACACACACACGCACACACACACACACACACACACACACACACACACACACACACACACACAGCTGTGATGACTTGGACTCCCAAATGAGAATGCAAGGTGGCTCACTGAGACAGAGAGACAGAGAGACAGAGAGAGCGAGAGCGAGAGCGAGAGCGAGAGCGAGAGAGAGAGAGAGAGAGAGAGAGAGAGAGAGAGAGAGAAAACAACATTCACTCAGCTGTTGGGCCTTGTCGGCTTTGAGCTCATCACTCACACATGTACACCTAAATAGAAAAGTCTCATCAAAGAAAAGAACAAAAGCCCAGTAGATTTTGGTCTCAAGGAGATATTTGCATAAGAACAAACCCAAACAGATTGTTTTGCATTTGTTCTCATGTATTTATTTGGGATATGTTTATTTATAACGGTGCACATCATTTTGCAGGATGCCTTTGGGGGCTAGGGAGCGCTATAGCTTGGTTTTAGTCATCAATCACTTCCCCGGCTCCTTCTCATGGACCGTTATAAGGAGTGTGTAAGTGTGTGTGTGGGTATGTGTGTGTTTCAACGTCCTCGTAGTTTCTCTGCTGGGGCCCCAGATGTCTCAAGTGAGAGGCCACCGTTCGCCCCCTTTTCTTGTTTGTGAACAGCGCTCTCCGATGACTTACATTTCTACATTTAGTCAACTCTGAATGTCTCTTCGCTTGGCTGTATGGCTCCACCTCACTGTGTCCTCCTCACTTCAACGTACAACACACGGTATCTATAATAATAATAAATAATAATAATAATAATAATAATTTTCTAAGCACGTTTCCGGCATTCACTCAAGTCGGATGTAACATGCACATACACCATTAACTCAATAATTGCAGATACTGTGCTGCTCAGCCGCTCTTTGACGTCATGTTGTTAACTTGGCGACCCAATTCTATCATTGCCTTGCATTAGCTTGAGTCAGTTTAGGGCCATTTTCTCTGAATATGGGATCTTTTGGGGAAACAGACAGTACTGTGTGACTGCAAGGCCTTTACCCCCCCAAAAAACAAGAAATATTATTTAGTCTGGGTCGTAAAGAAATATTAACTGAATAAAATTAT
This sequence comes from Hippocampus bargibanti, assembly GCF_051943395.1. NCBI lineage: Eukaryota > Metazoa > Chordata > Actinopteri > Syngnathiformes > Syngnathidae > Hippocampus > Hippocampus bargibanti. The sequence goes on along the minus strand of NC_142734.1, from coordinate 6,061,973 downwards.
ATTTAAACGGAATTATATTCTGTATAAGGTGCACCGCAATATAAAATAGAAAATATAATGTTTTTAACTTTATTAATTTGTAAAAACACAAAACGTGTTGAGTGGGGACAAGATCACTCAACTGGAAAATACTATTTTCCTAATTAATCTGATAGTGATTACTGTATTTTCCGGTGTATAAGGCGCACCGGAGTATAAGCCGCATCCCCAATGAATAGTGTATTTTCAAACTTGTTCGCACACCGGATGATAGCACACCGGATGATAAGGCAAATCGTCAATGAATGAAGAAAGTTTTCCAAATACAATCTATAAATATATAAACGTTTTCTAAATACAGTAAAGTCTCATTATATCGATATTCTCGGGAGTCGGAAAAAATATCGATATAACCGGACTATCGATTTATCCAATCCTGCGGCATGTAAATTTTCTCCTTGCGTTCATAGAAATAGTATCGTAATAAGCAGTACTATCGCTATAACCGATATCGATATAACGAGACTTTACTGTATAAGGCACACCACATTATAAGTAGAGGCTGGGGTTACATACTATTTCCTCTTCCTTTAATAACTTTGCTGCTGTGTTACTTCGGGGTAGAGTGAATGCTGGCGCGAACAAAAAAATAATCCAGTGACTGTAAAGTGTCTTTGAGAGTTTTAAAAGGCGCTTAGAAATTAAATTTCTTATGATGATGATGATTATTATTTCTTCTGCAGAGGGACATGGAGTCAGTGGCTGCTGACAGTAGTTGCCAGACCTGTTGTGGCGCAAGGTCATCTTTTGAAGAAAATCCAGACTTTCGGGTGCGCCTTATACACCGGAAAATTCTGTAAACTTTTTTTTGGTAGTTGGTTGAGTGGTAACGCCCCTAATAATATAAATAGGCTATTCAGATTCCGATCACATTCATAGAAAATGAATTACACTGATTTATTTGTCATTTTTGATTGATCTCAGTTTTTGTGAAATCAGGTGTTGAATACTTGTCCAAATAATCACTATAAACAACAAAAAGTATTTGTTTGATGTTTTGAAAAGGGGGTTTAACTCGCTACTGCATGCCCCACCTACTTCTGTTGGCCTTTGTCGCAATCGTATAGATTGTCTCATTATAGTCTTTTTTTAAGTTGAGTGTATGTTCACTCAGATGTGGATAAATCGTTCTTATCAGGTTTCCATTGAATGTATAAGGGATACATGGCAAATGGCATTTTTTGTAAATGCCCCAGAGCATTACATCAGATTGTTTAGTGATGTTAGATCAAGCTGGGAAATAATACTACAGGGCGCACCACACATTTTCAAACAAATCTGAGATGTTTATATGCGCCTTATGGTCGTGAAAATACGGTATATCTCCAGCGCATCTCACTGGGCTCATTCGTGTCAAATGAATGACAATAACAAGGTATGAGCAGTCAGTACCAAACAGCAAGACAGTTTCGCTTATTCCGACATGCGTTTGCCCTTCAAAAGATACAAGCAATGAGCGTTAGCCCTGCATGGGACAAAAAGATGGGTGCAGATGAGATAAGGCAGAAAAATCAAACGACACGGGCCTATCTGATCTCCTCATAGCAGGGAAAATTGGGGTGAAGCTTGGGTGTCAGAGGCTCCGCACCATATTTACCGTCTGCTTCCCAAAACTTTTTCTTGCAGCTCTTTTTGAGAATTCCTGACATCAAATGCTATTTTCAATTCAAGGCACTCGGGAATCCCAGCAGCAAGCTCACATTGCGTCTGAGGCAGAAAGCCACGTTTTAGCCACGTTACGTGTCTGCTTGCCATTCTTCCCACTCCTTTCCTGCCATATCCATTCAATTAATCTTATCGGAGTTTGACATATTTATACATGAGAGGGGAAAGCTAAATTCTCTGTTATCATACAAGTGTGACAGGAGGCCTTCTGTCTCCGGTGCCTAAATGTGCCAGATTAATATGGAAATGTGGACCTCAGAGCAGCTCCACAGCTGCCGCCCTCATCGAAGGAATTTACAATGATAATAAGCTTTCCCCACAGGCTGGTTGGCGTTAGACCTTGGCCACTCCTTTGGGAAACATGGCAGTACCCAGGTAATGGCATTCGCTCAATCACATTTATTTTTTTGAGAAAAAAAGTGAACCGAGGAGGCTAAGGCCGAGTCGAGCTTGATGAGACGTGAGGAATTGAGGCAAAGTGAGGCAGTCCAGCGCCGCTTCTTACACACTAAGCTCAACCACATGCAAAAAAAAAAAAAAATCAGTGTCTGAATCGTGTGCTCCAACATGGATAGGTGTTGAGAACCCACAGCAAAATCCTTCCAAATGCTTTGTAAAATCCTGTCAAGTGCGCGGGCTCCTACACTCATACACAGACACACACACACAAAACACAGTCCAAGGGAACATTTGGGCCAAACTGATAGAAAACAAAAAGATAGCTTTTTTTATTTTCTATTAGCAAAATCAAAACCGCTCAAGCGCTGAAGTGGTGCACAAGTAGGCTATATTGTTTTCCGCGGGTATGTTCACAGCCTAAAGATGCCTATCTATAAAATTGTGTTCCAGAAAAAGGAATATGTCTCTTGGTGAGCCTACGGAGAAGAAATAGCTCCAGCCACCATCCCCAACTCTCCCCCTTTGCCTGGCATGAGATTGATTAATATTTTCTCTCCTGCAAACTCAGCTGAAAGGTTTGGAGGAGAGGAAGAGGATAAAATAAGGAAGAGCACAAAGAGGAAGGTTTTGAAGGTCAAAGGGCAAGCTGCTTTGGGCCCGAAGTGGTTCGGAAGGCATGAAACATCAATTATCTGTCGGATTCCAGCTCATGGAACGAAGTCCCTCACTTGTTTGTGAGACAGGTGTGTGTGCATGTTTGTATGGCTGTTCTTGTCAGGACCACTATGTTTTTATACTATATGTAATATGAACATTTTTGAAAAGTGAGGAGCTTTTGGTAGGTCTTCACAAGTTTTTAAATCTAAAGGCTTCTAAGGGGTCTATAAAGAAGTTGAAGTGGGAAACGCAGCGAGGGGGACAAATGTAACACGAGTTATCAGAAAGGGTAGTCGTCTCTCCTTATCTGGAACTACCCGAACCTCACAAAAACGTTCAAACAGAAAGGTGGGTGTGTGTGTGTGTGTGCGTGTGAAATAACAAAACTTACACATCTTCGACACACATGCAGACCTTACTCGGAGTAAATAAAAGGCAAAAAATTGCCCTAGGGTTCTCCTGCACTCACACTGCGCCTTTCTCCATGTGGTCGTTGCGGAACCTCAATAGCAGGGGTCCCCAACCCCCGGGCCGCGGACCGGTACCGGTCCGTGGGTCATTTGATACCGGGCCGCGCAGAAAGAATACATAATTTACATAAATTCCGTTGGAGGAATAGGGCCCTGTTGCAGTTTCCGACATCTTATTTGTGTGAAGCGGGGGTTTCTGCAGTAACAGCAACCAAAACAAAACTATGGAGTAGACTGGACATAAGCAAGACATTTCGGTTGTCATTGTCTCCCATTATTCCTAGATGGGACCGTCTTGTTGCAGAGAAACAAGCTCCGGGGTCCCACTGATTCAGTTGTAGTGAGTTGTATTTTTCATGCGCTTTGTACTTGTTTTTGTGGTGTATCTTATTTTGAAGGCACGTTTAAACATTACCATGGTGACCATAGATCATTAAGGAGCTATATTTAAAGGACAACCGACGTCTCCGGACATGTTGTGTCCATAATTTACAAAGATTCCACCGCATATAGCTATATTTTACGTTTTAAGACTCGCGCTGAATATTCCGGAAGTCTTGTTTTTGAGTTGGTGACGAGTCCGTATGTTACGTCACTGAAGGAACGCCCCTGACCGAAAAAAGGACACATTGTAGCAGTCCTTCCATCACGTCAATGCATTTTGCTGTATTTTGGTCTGAAAACGTTGTGTAGGACCAAAAAGAGGCAGAAGAGGGCGACAAAGCTCCACGTAAGGAATTAATCAGCCTGTGGAAATGGGCTGATTAATTCCTTACACGGCTTCGTCGCCATGTTCTGCCTTTTTTGGGTGCGACATTTCCCACACCTGATCCCTCAAAATGACACGGAATAAATGCTTTAATCGATTGCAAACATGTATGCTTTCTTCTTCAGAACTATTTGAATCATATTCATAACTGGATGAGTAACAAGAAAGAATATTCTCCGAATCTGAAGCCATTGTTTTGATTCTCGAGCAAGGCAAGAAGTCTTGCCGTGACACCACAAACATGGGGGCGGGGCTTTCTGAAACTGGCCACTTCTGGTTTCGAATTGAAGTACTTTTTAGACACTTTGAGTCATTTTTATTGGTCTTGCATTTGACTGAAAATATCATACTGTGTGTTTTGAATATTTTAGATGCTATAAAACGTTTTTTGATGTCAGTTAGGAAACAAAAAAGTGACGTTGGTTGTCCTTTAAAAGAAAGAAGAAAAAAAACAGTTTCCATGCCTGTCGTATCATTTTATTTTGTTGTGTTTATTGTCTGACATTAAACCGGTCCGTGGTGCAAAAAAGGTAGGGGACCCCTGCTCAATAGCACCGCCATGCTGGGTACTTATGTCAATCACTCTTGAGGCATACATCCCATGTGTGAAAGGACTTGGGGATGGATGTGTGAACCACCGCACATATGAGGAGAGCGCGAGTGAGAATTAAACTGAAACCCTGGGGCTGCATATTGTGGAACAACAACTACCTGCCAGCTTCTATGTGGACATAGCACAACTGATGAGTCATAGTTAAGCACGTCCCTTCAGCCCTGGCAAAAAAATATATATATAAATAAAATCTGCAAGCGGGGCATTTGCTCAAACTACTTTAAATGTAAATCTGGCACAGTACAGCCTTTGGATTTAGAGATGTAGCCTTTTCTCCCTCCCCCTTTAATACACACACACACACACACACACACACACACACACACACACACACACGCACACACACACACACACACACACACACACACACACACACACACACACACACACACACACACACACACAAACAAGTGACAGACTTTTGTGACGAAACGGATCATTTTGAATTCCAATCATATTATTCCTCTTTTGTTCCAATCGTCACCTTATAGACAAGCGGAAAGGTCAAGCTCATATTCAGGAGAAAAGAGAAATCAGAAAATTTGACGTGAACTAGATGAAGATAAATTCTCAAAGAGACTTTGCCAAAGAGTATCATGTGCACTAGATGGAGGAAAAAAATGTTTGTATGTGAAATGTAGAGCCAAATTGAGAATCAATGGAAGTGTTCTTTATCTCTTTTGCTCTCTATGAACAGTGCCAGTTATTGTGACAGAAGGCTTAGGCTCGCCATGTTTCTTTATACCAGAGGTAGGCAAATGTTTTGGCTCGGGGGCCACGTTGCTTTATAAAATTTGACAGGTGGGTCGGTTTAGCACAAGATACGGTCCATATAAAAATTGGATATGTTCACATTCTATATCAAACATCAACAGAACAAAAGCAGTAAAGTGTTAACATACCATACTTAAAAAAATATCCAAGAATGTCAACAACAACATACATGTACAGTGATACCACAGCTTACAAACTTAATTGGTGTGGAAGGCGAAAAGTTTGTCTACCAAACCTTCCTATATGTATAATAAATGTGATATTGTATCGTAATTAAAGAAATAAACTGTACTATATAATAAAGTCGTTTTATGTACCTTTGTGATGGTCATTGATTGAGTTGCCTCTTGATGAAATCCGAGTGAAGTTGCCATGTGTGCTTTCTCGGCGATAACACTCTCACTCACACGGTCCCCTGCTATCTTTTTTCAACCTCTTCTATTGCCTAAAACTGTTGCTTAGACAACACAGAAACACCCTTAGCCACACGTAGCAGTGGTCGACTTAGCGTCCTGGTACTGGGACGCTAAGTCCCACAGACACACACCTCATTCATGTTTTTTTTTTTTATGATTTCCTCCTTCTGCTCGACCGTAATTCTCTTTTGTGTCGTCTTCGGCTTAACACTAGCCTTTGGTGGGGTCTTTTTCGGTCCCAGAATAGCAAAAGTACTCCACTTGATATCAAATCACGGGGTGACCAAAACTAGCCCGCCAGCCAACGTGATTTCCTTCTTCTGCTCGATCGTATTTTTTCTTTAATGTCTTATTCGGCTTAAGACTAGCCTGTGGTGGGGTCTTTTTCGGTCCCATAATAGCAAAAGTACTCCACTCGAGAACAAACCACGTCTGCACTCAAAGAAAGTGGGTGTGGGAAAACTAGTCCGCCAGCTACCGTGGTGCTGTTCGACCGTGTGGTTTGGTGTTCATCCGCCAAAAATTAGTCCGCCAGCTGTGCTGTGTTGGTTGGTTCGTCCCCCAAAAACTAGTTTATATGCCAAGATTATATTCTCGCGAATGTAATGTTCGTAAGGCGAACAGTTTGTGAACTAAAGCATTTGTAGCCGAGGTATCGCTGTATATTCACTTTGTTCAAGGAGCCCATTTTTCATCAAGGTGCTCTGGTTCCCCAGCACCTGACATAGACCTTGTTTGGCCGGGCGACGCCTAAGCCTGCATGTCATCCGTTTTATTGTCTCTCATCATTATGTGGTAGGCATTAGCGTGAAGGACCCACACTGGATGGTATTATGTGCATTTTTTTTTGCCCAAAGCGGGATTCGAACTTGCTTGTAATGGTTCGAACTGTGGTGGTCGAAGCACTCGCGGCAGTGACCCCCAAACTAGATGAGTGGTTGCACATCTCGGATATCTTGACCACAAGTGAGGGTGGCAGATTTACCGCGTTTTACATCTGTCCACAGAAGTGCTGAGGAAGATCAGCAAGTGACTGCCCATGATACTTCATGGACAGCACTAAGCATATTTCACGCGTATTTCAGGCTAGCTGCCGACGCACTGCAGACATAAAGCTCTCCTCTTGCACCCGTCGGAAGTAATAACCAAATAACAACACGACACGCCGGTTGCACCACTCCATTCTGTCAACATGTGCACCTCTTTGATGCACTGCTCAGGTGACACAGCATTTGAATTTGAAGACATTTAGGATTCAGCCATATAATGCCGTCCACTGTTGTACATGTGTGTATACAAGCTTAGATTGCTGATGACTTTCAAGGTGTTGCTGAAAATGATTCAGCATTATTCGTGCGAAGTATCTTCAATCAAAATGCCTGCTCAGTGGGAGACTATGGAGACAATTATTCAAGTCTTACATTGACAGGTGAAAACCTAATAAATTATGACATTCAATTTTAATTTAAAACAGATTCTTATCTTAAAGACAGTGTATTGTCGGTGTTCAAATACCTAATAATAAGATAAGAATCTGTTTTAAATTAGATATCAAGTAGACAGGATGAACTTAATGCAACCAAAAATTATGACATTGCCTACAAGTTATTTTGTAGGCAATGTCCAATTTCCACCTCAGTTTGACAAGAATGTTAAAAATAAGGCTCACCCAAGCGGCCTGATCCCAGAAACAGATCATCTCACCATCTCAGTGGAACTGCATTGAGATGTCTGTTACATGAACAGTAGTTTGTTTGTTGTTTTGCCGTACACATTGGATGCTCAAGTATAGTGCGCCAGAAGGGCTCCCAGTTTTCCACAGAAGTACAACAAACAGACCTTTCAGCTTCACAATTTGCCTCAAATATGGTCGTTTTCCTACTTGGACCGATGACAGTTTTTGTAGTGGACACCCCAAAATCTGGATAGTCTCTTTCATCCAGCATTTTGTAACTGAACAATTTCATGCATGAATAATATGATGGCATGCAGTGCTCCTTCATGCACACAGTATCTCTCTTGTCAATGTGTCGACATGCTGTCCAGTAGGATACTTGTATATAGCATGACATTCCAGTCACACTTTTTACTTTGAGTAATGCATGGCAAGCTGGGAGTTGATAGTGTCCATCCATCCATCCATTTTCCAGAACGCTTTATCCTCATTAGTGTCGCGGGGGGTGCTGGAACCTATCCTAGCCATAATCGGGCACTAGGCGGGAACACCCTGAATAGGTTGCCAGCCAATCACAGGGCACACAGAGACAAACCAGTCACTCTCACATTCACACCTAGGTACAATTTAGAGTGTTCAATCAGCCTGCCATGGATGTTTTTGGCATGTAGGAGAAAACTGAAGGACCCGGAGCAAACCCACGTGGGCTCGGGGACAGAATATGCAAGCTTCACAGAGGGAGGCCAGACCGGGTCTTAAACTTACGACCTCTGCACTGTGAAGCCGGTGTGCTTACCATTTTTGTTGTGAGCATCTAATTTTACTTGCACAACCTTGCTATCATTTTACAAAATGGATGAGGCAAACCAATTATGGAATGAAAAGCAAACAACAGGAAATCAAGTCATTCCTTTGCCCCTTCAAAATGTGGGGCACACTGTCACCAGTTTCTCTCCAGAGAAACCAGATGGGAGCAAGGACAGGCTCTCCTTCCCACTCAGCCGCAAGCGAGACTGAGTTGATGGCTCACCTAGACAAGGTCCTCTGGTCCCTGATCCAGTCAGCACCATTACTATGCCACTGTCCTTCCATCATTGATCCCTCTCAGTGACGGAGCACCTATTGGGCTCACTATTTAACCATTTATGATGAATTCAGAAAGACATACCGCCATGCCTCCCAAAACAGGACGAAAGCACAAAACTGAATGAGTGACTGAAAATACAGAGAAAAGGTCAAATATGAGTTAACTTTTCCAAGTTAAAATTGAATTACGCAGTGAGAAGTGACACTGCACAAGATGACCAAACAGAACAAGAATGGTCCAAAGCTATTCCTCGCCCCTCCCTAAGTTCCTGGTCCTATTTTAATCGGAGGGAGGGGAGAACAGCAGCGCCGAGATGGTGGAATTGAGCTGTAACTCTATCAGTGTGCTGGAGCGAATCAGAAAGTCTATCCCACCTTTCACCTGGGAATCCCATCTCTTTGCGCCAGAGACAGGCATCAAGGGATTGTTTGGCACCAGCGGCACCCATCGACAATGACTGGGGGGGGGGGGGGGTGAAGACAGACAGCAGGCATGCTTTCGTGATGGAGGCCATGCAGATGAAATTGAATTTCAGCCACTTCAGGCCTCTTACACACGTGACGTCAATGCTCGAACCTTCGCAGGACTGCTTATTTGAGAATCAATCTCTGTATCAAATTGACATAATGAACTGTTTTTTTCCATCTCTAAAGCAGTGTCACATTAAGACAGAGAACTGAGAGTGGAATGAGGAAAGGTGTTCGTCCAATTGTTCATTTTGGCCACTTGTATCCTGTTTGTGTCACCTTTTGACAATGAAGATAAATGCACTTCAGTTTCTCACCCAAGTGGCTCAAGAATAACAATTATTTCTTCCACATTTCAGCATCTGATTAACACCCTCTACAAAAGAAAGACAAACTAAAATTAATTTGATTCCAAACAAGAAATACCATGGGTGGGTAAAATCTCAAGCAAAACATTCAGATACGCTTTTATCTAATTTTCTTTCATTATTTACTGATTATTGGAATTGGAATTGAATTGGATTTGCCTTTATTAGTCTCACAGACTAATACTACTCACTATTACTATTACTCACTTGTTTTTTTTATTCGCTCACTGCAAACATCGATCAGTTTATTATTTTTATGTTATCTCTTGCCTCTTTGTTTCTATTATAGCTTCATGATCTGTTTCGCACTTTGGGCAGCCGATATAAATGTGCTACTTAAATAAATGTGTTACCTTGTCTTATACCCCTGACAGTAATGTGCGGGACTGCCATGATTCGAAGGATCCCCGGACGCTTGACTGCGGCATAGCACAGCACACCAAAAAGCGGGCAATACAGTTATGTGTATGTTGGAAAGCTGTTTTTTTATGTGGACTATACATATTAAAGCAGCAGTTTCAAAATGTTCGGTTTTTATGATGTGCACCATTTTAGAGTTCTGTTCTTGTTAATGTAAATAAAAGAGAGAAAAGAAGATTTTAAATCATTCCTTGCCAGACATGTGCAAAAATGTGTTATTGTCATTCGAATTCCAGGACTTTTGGGAATATTAAGTTTTAGAAATAAATAAACATTCATTCATTCATTCATCAGAAAACAAAAGTGAATTCCTAAATTATATGCGTCTGGAGTTATCTGAGCGTGGAATGAGGGCAGCTGTCAAAAATACAATGCAATACAGATTTTCACGAATAAATTTGTGAATGGCAGTAAATGAGTTAAGATACAAGTGTTTTCAGGTGTTCATGTAACAAATTCAACTCAACCACTTCAGGGTTAGGAAATGCCGAACTGCACAACAATGTAAGAGGCAGAATGCAATCAGATGTGACACTGTTTTTTGTCTCAATGGCACTGTGGCAATTGAATTTGCCATTTTTGGTGAATATTTTTGAATAGGCTTCAGTGTAAAGGGCATCGGAAAATGAAAGGATGTATACATATCTGTATCATATGTTGTCTGTACATTAAACGTTATCAGTGACACTTTGATGGTCAACGCTCCCCCACAATCAGCTGGGAGTCTGACCATGTCTCTCTCTTTTTTTTCTCTCTCTCTCTTTCTCTCTCCCTCCCACACACACACACACTTGAACAAGCATAAGTCAAGTCCATTTCTCCTGGGCAGACACACGCACATTGATAGGCTATTCAAAGACAATGACGATGATTGAGTGAGTGCGTCTGACTTTGTTTATCTTCCTCTGTCCAGCTCCTGATTCCTGCCGCCATCGACATAGTGCATGCAAACACACATCTGAATATGTTCATAAAGAAGTCAGGGAGGTGCAGCACGTTAAATCACTTCAACACACTCAGCACCATATACTGTAAGATCCATGGCCATTTATTATTGCCTTTAAATGTGCATGGACGCGCAAACTCTTCTCGGACAACCAGGTAACATGGATAGCATGACATACACACACATGCAAACACACACACACACACACACACACACACACACACACACACACACACACACACACACACACACACACACACACACACGCACACACACACAAATACACACACACACACACACACACACATGCACACACACACGCACACGCACACACACACACACACACACACACACACACACAGAGGATCAAACAATACTTAGCCAAGAGGGTGCTCGGAGTTAATCCCTCCTCTACCATCGCTATAAAATCATCAGTCTGGCACAGCACTGAACGTGACTTCTGCACACACCCTCCAGCAGCTTTTACACAGAGGCTGGCTGGTTGACTGGTTCCCCTATATTTGACATGCCCGCTCATCAGTCACCTCTGTCGCTCTGAGAATTGGGGTGATTGACGGTTGTTGGTGGTAGTCGTAAAAGAGGTCGTCGACACAGGGAAAAGTGTATGCTACAGATTGGGCAAAGGGAGACTTCACTTGAATGGCGGGTATGTTTTATTCATCACTGTGGTCCATGCGCTTACAACTGTATCATAAATTCATCCAATTTCTTTTGAACAATAAATTCTACTGGGTTTTCTTAGAACAATGATGTGCAGAGAGGCGCAAGGGGAGAGAGCCACTACTGTCAACCAGAAACCAGGCAGGCTGTGTGAAGAGTATTTTGTTTGAGGAAAACAAAACATGGCAACAATCTCTGGTTCGGATGACAGTGTGTGATCCACACTTTCATATCAAAGTCACAGAGACAGATTAATTGGTACTTTGAAATGTGCGCTCCTCTGCCAAGTTGGAATGATTTTATTTTGTAGCAAAACTCATCACCGATGAATCTGTGAAGCACCCAAAATAGTAGAAGAGAGATGCTTCTAGGCCTGTGACCGAAATTTAATTTGGAGTAGCCCTTGTATCTGGACCCTGGATTGCCCACTGAGCGTAACAACAGCCAGCCAACATCTTCTGGCGTTGTCACCATGTCTCATTTTTATAAACGCTTGTAAAAGGCATTTGATTGAATTCATGATGCTTGTGTCCATATACTTGTCACTTGTCCCACTAAATGCTTCCCACTAAGTGTGCTGAATGAACATGGAATTATGAATGACATACAACACTTAAATTTCTTGTAAAACTGAGCTAGATTACAATGGCAACACGGAGGTCTCCCAGCGATACGTCATCTGAAGGCATTTGGTGTCACACTAATGAAACACTGGGCTGAGCAAGACTGAGGATCTTATCCTGGATCAAACAGGGGCCATCAAGCTTTGGCTGGAGTGTTCATTCTCTGCTCCATCGACACTTCTAAAAGACAATAACACACTGATCTGTACACCATTGTCATCGTGATAAACTACAGTATTTCTGGAAGGAATTTACATCATCCCTTGACATTTACCCTCACGCTCACATACTGTGCATGCTCACACAGGGTACATGTATGGGCGTGATTGTAAGGAAATGAACAACCTTTGCCTGACATTTAGCGCTACTGTCCACACGACACTCGATGAGATTTATTTGTGCGCATTTCTATTCGGTTCAAGCACGCCAAAACTGCCGAGCACAGGGAGAAGCCTGACAGTCACGTATCTCCAGAGCCATGAGGAGAACAGACACCCCATCGAAGGCAAAACTAATGAAGGAAAGGATGGCAGCAGAGAGGCATCAAGGTACCCATTGTATTGCTGGGCAGGAGCAGTAAAGAAAAGCTGGTGTCCCACTTAACATTTTGATTGCCATTAAAATCTGGCTGTGCTCTTGTTTATGGGATGCTTTGTGTGTCAGAGGAGAAGATCGTAATGTCTTTGTCTGACTGCCATTGATTTATTTCCTTTGTTAGGGTGATGACGCTGCTTGCTTATGATGTCCTAGCAGTGACTGCAATTACACAGCACTTCTGTCTCTGTTGATGTCAATTTGCAAGTTGAATTACACCATGTTGCTTTGTACTGTCACAGCAAGAGCAAAGCTATGATGGAGGGCAAAATTCATCAATGAAACATCCACTTTTGAAGGTCTCTGGGGGAGAGAGAGTCGGGAGATAATTATTTCTCAAAAGTGGAAAATAGACCCTGTGAATCAGTGTATGTGCAACGGCAAAGGGAGGGAAGGACCATTCATGAACACCCTGCACATTATGTTTAGGCCAAAATCAGAAGGACTTTCGATGATTGTGATGAAGGCCGTCATAGAAATGAAACACCCGGGTTCAACCTTGAAAGCGACTCTTTACACCATCAGTCCCCAGGTGCTGCGCTTGACTGAGAGTCCGACAGTACGATGTGAGAGTCGCAATGGCTATGTTTGTGTGTGTGCTACAGTATTTATATGATGATATGGGCCCCAGGGGGGAAGCAGTGCCATGTCAAAGTGACCCTTAAGGGGACGAGCGGGAGGGAGAGACCACCTGCTTGTGAGCACTGGCAAAATGAGGGTGACAGCCATCTACCTGTCTGACAACATGCTGCTCCCAGACCCCATCTGCCCAACCCCCTTTGAGAATTATCTGCCCCGGGTGACCCCATGAACCCCGCTGTCGTTGACTTGACCGCTCCTCTTTTTAACTCTTTTTGTCTCAGAAATGAGCATTTGTATGTGCCTTTTTATTTTTTGTTTCCAGGTTATACAAGGCCACCGGTGATGTTTCCAGTGTCAGGTACAGTGTTAAGTCACCTGGCCTGGCTAAGTCATCAGTGGTGGTATTTGGAGGTACGGAGGACGGCCCCCATACTTCCACGCGTTGGCCTGCACCAAAGCACTTGCTAGATGGGCTTTGAGCAGGGCACTAACATGGCATTTGTGCAAATGGCGCTCCATAATTGAGACATGTCCTACAGTGTTGGTCACAAAGTTATTTTAAATAATACATTCTAACATTTTGTTGAAAAGTGGCCGCGCGTGCGTGAGTGTTTGCATGTGTATGTGTTTGTGTGTGTGCGTGCGTGTGCGTGTGCGTGTGCGTGTGTGTGTGTGTGTGTGTGTGTGTGCGTGCGTGTGCGTGGCTCTCACTGAAAAACATTTCTAAATACGTATTTTACTTTTATGGCTCTCTTAGTCAAAAGGGTTCCCGACCCCTGATACAGAATGATCAATCAGCTTTATGGGTATGTTTTTGGAATTTGCAGGTAAAATGGAGTGTCCAGAGAAAAATCACAAAGGCATGGAATGGATTGGATTGGATTTGCCTTTATTAGTCTCGCAGTGGAGAAATTTACATTTCACAGCAGCAAAGTTATGAAAGAAATCATGCATGGGGAGAACATGCAAACTAAACAACATAACTTCCGTTTACTTTTTGTTAGAATCTTGTTTATGGGAGGCTTTGTGTGTCCGAGGAGAAGATCGTAAAGGCTTTGTCTGACTGCTATTGATTTATTTCCTTCGTTAGGCGGGATGGCGCTGCATGCTTACGATGTCCTAGCACTGACTGCAATTACACAGCATTTCTGTCTCTGTTGAATTTCAGGATCATCCCGAGTTTGATTTCCTCGAATCAGGACAGAAGTGGTCTTAAGGATGTCAATCACGCTGCATATACGGAAACAGTATGTTTTCTTTGGATGGAACCAAGGGGGAGCAAATTATAAATTAGGGCCCCAAAATAGAGCCCTGTGGAACACCATACTACAGAATGGGAATCAGAGCAATTTATCCTGACACATAAATTTATGCCAGCCAAATGGGCACTAAAACACTCTTGAGTGCCCTAACTAATGCTCAGCTAGTGATTTAAATAAAACAACAGTGTGTGTGTGCGTGCGTGTGCGTGTGCGTGTGCGTGTGTGTGTGTGTGTGTGTGTGTGTGCGTGCGTGTGCGTGGCTCTCACTGAAAAACATTTCTAAATACGTATTTTACTTTTATGGCTCTCTTAGTCAAAAGGGTTCCCGACCCCTGATACAGAATGATCAATCAGCTTTATGGGTATGTTTTTGGAATTTGCAGGTAAAATGGAGTGTCCAGAGAAAAATCACAAAGGCATGGAATGGATTGGATTGGATTTGCCTTTATTAGTCTCGCAGTGGAGAAATTTACATTTCACAGCAGCAAAGTTATGAAAGAAATCATGCATGGGGAGAACATGCAAACTAAACAACATAACTTCCGTTTACTTTTTGTTAGAATCTTGTTTATGGGAGGCTTTGTGTGTCCGAGGAGAAGATCGTAAAGGCTTTGTCTGACTGCTATTGATTTATTTCCTTCGTTAGGCGGGATGGCGCTGCATGCTTACGATGTCCTAGCACTGACTGCAATTACACAGCATTTCTGTCTCTGTTGAATTTCAGGATCATCCCGAGTTTGATTTCCTCGAATCAGGACAGAAGTGGTCTTAAGGATGTCAATCACGCTGCATATACGGAAACAGTATGTTTTCTTTGGATGGAACCAAGGGGGAGCAAATTATAAATTAGGGCCCCAAAATAGAGCCCTGTGGAACACCATACTACAGAATGGGAATCAGAGCAATTTATCCTGACACATAAATTTATGCCAGCCAAATGGGCACTAAAACACTCTTGAGTGCCCTAACTAATGCTCAGCTAGTGATTTAAATAAAACAACAGAATACTATGCTCCACCATATCGAACACTAGAGTCAGATCCACTAAAAGGAAATCCAATATTACAGTGTATTATTTTTCTTCCAAGACCTTGAGAATGTGTGAACAAATAAATGGCATATGCAATCATTTTTATGAAGAAAGCTAATTTAAGCTGCTTTCTAGCGTAGTAGCGGAACAAATATAATTTATACACAAGTCGTGTATGTTATTGCAGTTATTGTACATGCGCAATGTTCATCAGTACATGAATAAGATGACTATTGTGCCGATGACAAGAACCAATAACTGACAAGACCCCATCAAGTATACAAAATGGCCTGAAAAGGTGTTATGTGAAAGTCTCTAGCAGTAGAGAACAGGACAAACACAGATTCTTAACACAGTCCACGTTCCTTTATCCTTCAAGACACTGCAGGGACCGTTGAAATACGGTGCATATTCGAGGTGCTGCTTCTGGTCTGCTAAACATGCAAATTGTCAAAACTCATTATGCATCCTTAACTCACCCGTAAACTAACAGACGCATCGCCTCCACATGATGACGTCTGTCCACAAAACAGGACCTCGGTAAGAAAAGAGAGACAACACAGCGACTTTGTGCACATATTTCACACACAAGTGTGGATTGGGCTCATATAAAAGCGATGAGAGAGCTCGAAGACACTCATTTTCTGTTTACCAATGAGGTCACTGGAGACCAGACTAATTTGTGCCAATCAAAGCTTGATGCCTGTTTTCAATTTTTAGTCTCTCGTCACTAGCGGATTGGCAGGTAAATTTCATAGAATTAATTTTCGGTTTGGCATGAGAACAAATTGGACTTTGATGTGATGCAAAATTACGTTGATCTGATACATGGGATTCAACATGGAGTTGATTACTGCCACTGAATACCTTGATTAAATCACACCTGTAGGTCTACACATTTAACTGATCCCAATGAATTACTGCTTTACACTCGAGGTGTTAAACTATTGCGTTAATCATGATTAATTAATTGTTGTTTTTTACTCCATTAATTAATGTTGGTAATCCAGTTTATTTTTTTATCTCTGCCTTTAATGTTTCTGTCAGTGGGTGGCCTTTCCTTATAACTCCATTTAATTTGTATGTTTCCTGTGTTTGAGTTGTTTAGGGTGGGGAAACAACTGTCACAGCCTGAAGCGGAAATTGATTGGCTGCCATTATGTTGGGCTTGTTTAGCCAAAGCTGATAGGCTCCCATTGGAGTTGGGCAGGAGGGTAAGCATCTGAGAGTTCTGGGCAAAATTAAAGGACATTTTACATTCCCTAAACACCCAGATGACACAATTGATAATGGTAGTGTTGTGCCTAATTTGTAAGGGGTTTGCTTTTCGCTGAAGCAGAGCAAATTTAGCATCTCAATGCAAAGCACTTAGTCGCGAGTGCAGCCACAGCTAATGTTAGCACTGAAAGAATGAGCAATTTAGCCCTAGCAACGCTCTTCGGCAAACGAAACTTGAGAACACCCCACGTGTGAGGCCTACTTGATGTGTCCTCTGTAGACCACAACAGTATTTTTTTCTGAAGTCTTAACTTACAGCACAGTGATTATGGAGTCCGTTTTATTTATTGTTTAATATCTGTAGCACGTTCAGTGCAGAGTACTTGAGTTTCTCAGAAAATTGTTCTTACTGATCTACCTAAACTCTAAGGACCTGATAATGTATTTTATTTTTATTTTTGTAATTCTTTGGAGATTTACAAAAATAGTCACTGTATTCAAACTGCCCTTTACCAATCATCAAAATCCCAGTGTCACATCTCGCTGCCATCCGGGGCGCGCCCCGCCCCTCCTGTCACCTCCTCCGACATTCTTGGGAGACGGCCCCTCCAATCATCATTCACCTGGGTTCCCACAGCTGATTGTCATTCACTGATTGTGCCTTCTGCCTATATCTGTCTGCCGCTCACTACCGTCTTCTGTCGGAGTATTCTTGGTCATTGCCATTTCCACGTCCGTGTTGCCAGGTCTGCTATCATTCAGTTATCCTCCTTCACTCATCCCTGTTTGTTATTATTTGATGCTGTTTCCAGTAAAGACTCTTTATCCACCCAAGCCTGTCACGCCGTGTATTTCGGGTCCTTCCCTAACACCAAAAGTCCGTCGCTCGAGGTCTGCCTCCTAGCACTCGAGCGTTCGTCACACAATACTCCGACCACCCATGGACCCCGCCGGCGTTGACAGGTATTTTACCGCCCTTGTACAAGAGGCGGAGCGTTCGAGCCAGCTGGCCCAGGCGATTGAGGAAATGCGCCACGCCACTACCTCGCTGGCTCAACGCCTCCAGGAGATGGAAAAGAGCATCGCCACCCTCTCTGTTCCTCCCCCCCCGCCCGTGGGCAGGCGCACGCCCCCGCTACCCCAACCCTCACGCTACGCAGGCGAAACCGAGCGCTGCGCTCAATTCCTAATGCAGTGTGCGCTCGTGTTTGAACAACATCCTGACGCCTACGTTAGCGATAAGGCTAAGGTAGCCTTCATCACCAGCCTGCTCGCGGGTGAAGCCGAATCATGGGTGCTGGCGGTACGAGAGTCCCGACCGGAGCTGTGCGCCTCGTATCCGGACTTCGTAGCCGAGATTCGCCGGGTGTTTCACCATCCAGTGACGGAGGTCGAGGCGGAAGGGAGAATCCTCGACTGCGTCCAAGGGGCCCGTTCGGCCGCAGAATACTCCGTCGCTTTCCGGATCCAGGCCGCTGGCAGCGGCTACGGCGACCGAGCGTTGAGGGGGGTGTTTCGTCGCGGCTTGAATTCCGACCTAAAGGATGAGTTGGCTACCCGCGACGCCGGCACCACCTTCGACGACCTCGTCGGGATTGTCATCGGCTTGGATCAGCGTCTTCGAGAGCGGCGAAAGGAGCTGAGCGACCGACGGCCCGAGGTACCCCGAAGCCGACCCCGGTCGACCACACCCGGCAGCGACCGCGCGCAGCCCCAGGAGGGACTCTGTGAACCGATGGTGATAGGGGGGGGAGACGACCGCTCCAACCCGAGGGCTCGTCGCACCCGAGGCCCCCAGCCTAGGACCCACGGCCAATGTAAGTCCCCGCCGAAACGGAATCCGTTGGGGGCTAAGTCCACGACACGAGTCACACGGTTGGAGCTGGAGAGTGAACTATTTGGCCCCTCCAGCTCCCAAAGAGTGCGGGCACTAGTGGACTCGGGGGCCGACGGGTGCATTATCGACCCCCACCTGGCCGACCTGCTGGGCTGCCGACTTTTAGATCTCCTTCCCCCTAAGGAGATCGTCGACCTGGATGGCCGATTATTAGCCCGGGTCACCCACCTCACAGCCCCACTTAAGCTCCGAGTGGCAGGCAACCATGTGGAGCACCGCCAATTTCTTGTTATGCCCTCCCGGAACGCGCCATTGGTCTTGGGTCTCCCCTGGCTCAAGGCCCATGACCCATCCATTTCTTGGGAGGGCCCCACCATTCAGGGCTGGAGCCCCTACTGCTACGCTAACTGCCTGCGGTCGGCTACGGCAGGGCGTAACCCCTCCCGCGGTGGCCCGCCCGAGGCCATTTGCCTCAAAGGCGTGCCACATTGCTACCACGACCTGCGGGAGGTGTTCAGCAAAGACAACGCCCAATCCCTGCCGCCCCACCGACCGTATGACTGTGCTATAGACTTGCAGCCAGGGGCTCCATTACCGGACTCCAGACTTTACCATATTTCTCAACCGGAACGGGAAGCCCTGAGCACTTACATAGACTCCTCTCTAGCGGCAGGACTCATTCGGCCGTCGCGTTCCCCGCTGGGCGCAGGGTTTTTCTTTATCGACAAGAAGGACGGATCCCTGCGCCCATGCGTTGACTACCGGGGCCTGAACGACATCACCATCCGCAACAAATACCCTCTCCCCCTCATGGATTCGGCCTTTGCGCCCCTTCAGTCCGCCACCATTTTTTCTAAATTAGATCTTCGCAGCGCCTACCATTTGGTCCGAATCCGTGAGGGGGATGAATGGAAAACAGCCTTCAAGACGCCTTTAGGGCACTTTGAATACCTGGTGATGCCGTTCGGGCTCACGAACGCGCCTGCCGTATTCCAGAATTTAATTAATGATGTGCTCAGGGACTTCCTCAATGTTTTTGTTTTTGTGTACCTCGATGACATTCTTATTTTTTCTCGCTCTGCAGAAGAACACCGGCAACACGTCCGACGGGTCCTGGCGCGGCTCCTGCAAAACCGGCTCTATGTGAAGGCAGAGAAGTGTGACTTCCATGTCCGCTCTCTGTCGTTCCTGGGGTTTGTGGTGGAGCAGGGGCAGCTCAGGGCCGACCCCGCCAAAACCAAGGCGGTGGTGGAATGGCCGATCCCAAAGACGCGCAAGCAGCTTCAGCGGTTTTTGGGGTTTGCCAACTTCTACCGCCGCTTCATTCGCGGGTATAGTCAGAAGGCACTCCCCCTCACTAACCTCACGTCCACCAAGCTCCCTTTCAGGTGGACTCCCGATGCTGAGGGGGCTTTCAACCGCCTCCGTCGTGCCTTCACCAACCCCCCCGTTCTGCGTCATCCCGACCCGGATCTTCCGTTCACGGTCGAGGTTGACGCATCCGAGTCCGGAGTAGGGGCCGTCCTTTCCCAGCGCTCTCCCACCGACCAGAAGCTACGCCCCTGCGCCTTCTTCTCCCG
The DNA here is from genome assembly GCF_051943395.1 of Hippocampus bargibanti. Classification (NCBI taxonomy): domain Eukaryota; kingdom Metazoa; phylum Chordata; class Actinopteri; order Syngnathiformes; family Syngnathidae; genus Hippocampus; species Hippocampus bargibanti. The sequence goes on along the minus strand of NC_142734.1, from coordinate 6,041,801 downwards.
CCGGCTCAGCCCCGCCGAAGCCAATTACGACGTCGGCAATCGGGAACTGCTGGCGGTCGTCCTGGCCCTGCAGGAATGGAGACACTGGCTTGAGGGAGCTAAACACCCCTTCACCGTCTACACGGATCACAAGAACCTGGCGGCCATCCGGTCGGCCAAGAGACTTAACTCACGGCAGGCCCGATGGTCACTCTTCCTCACCCGTTTTGACTTTTCTCTCACCTACTGCCCAGGGTCACAGAACACCAAGCCCGACGCCCTATCCCGTATCCATGAGCCGGCAGAAAGGGAGGAGACTACCACCAACATCCTGCCGGCCCAGCGCATCCTGGGCGCCCTGAGGTGGGAGGTTGAGAGAAAAGTCCAACAAGTCCAGGGAACCACCACCATCCCCAGGGGCTGTCCCAAGGATTGCCTGTTCGTCCCCCCCCCCCTACGCACCGAGGTGCTCATCTGGGGGCACACATCTAAGATAGCTTGCCACCCGGGGGTCAACAGGACGATCCAACTCATCGCCCAACGGTTCTGGTGGCCGGGGTTTAGGAGGGACATCACCCTCTTCGTGAAGGCCTGCCCGACCTGCGCCCGTGGAAAGGCCTCCCACCAGCCCCCGGCCGGACTCCTCCAGCCCCTACCGGTTCCGTCCAGACCCTGGTCCCACATCTCCGTCGACTTCGTGACAGGCCTCCCCCCCTCCCGTGGCAAGACGGTCGTCCTCACCGTAGTGGACCGATTCTCCAAGTCGGCCCACTTCGTTCCGTTAACCAGGTTGCCGTCTGCCACCGAGACGGCTCAACTCCTGGTTAACCACGTCGTCCGTCTCCACGGGATTCCGACTAACATCGTGTCGGATCGGGGACCGCAGTTCGTGTCCAAGGTATGGAAGCGTTTCTGTCGGTCCCTAGGGGCATCGGCGAGCCTGTCGTCTGGGTACCACCCCCAGACCAACGGACAGACGGAGAGGAAGAACCAGGACCTGGAGGCGGCCCTCCGGTGCGTGTGCCTCCACAACCCGGCGTCGTGGGCCCTGCACCTACCCTGGGTGGAGTACGCCCACAACTCCCTGGTCTCCGCAGCCACAGGTCGGTCCCCATTCATGTCCGCCTGTGGCTATCAGCCGCCCTTATTTCCCACACAGGAAGGCCAGGTGGAGGTCCCGTCTATCGACCATCACCTCAGACGGGCCCACAGAGTCTGGAAGGAGACCAGGGACGCCCTGTCACGCACCGCATCCCGGAACCGGCGGGTGGCAGACCGCCATCGACGGCAAGCACCCAGCTACCAGGTCGGGCAGGAGGTCTGGCTATCTACGAAGGACCTTCGGCTGGCAGGGTCCTCGGCCAAGCTGGGCCCACGCTTCACGGGTCCCTTCCCCATCGAGGCCATCCTCAGCCCGGTCTCGGTGAGGCTCCGGCTACCACCCACCATGCGGATCCACCCCGTGTTTCATGTTTCCCTCCTCAAGCCAGTGGAGACCAGCCCCTTAGCCCCCACGCCCGCCCCCCCACCTCCCCCCCGGATATTGGACGACGGACCAGTCTACACCGTGCGGGAGATACTGGACTCCAGGCGCAGGGGCAGAGGAGTGCAGTACCTGGTCGACTGGGAGGGCTATGGACCTGAGGAACGTCAATGGGTCCCACGGGCCTGGATCCTCGACCCATCCCTCACCCGGGCCTTCCATGCGGCTCACCCATCCAAACCTGGGGGGCCGCCGAGAGGCGTCCCTTGAGGGGGGGGCACTGTCACATCTCGCTGCCATCCGGGGCGCGCCCCGCCCCTCCTGTCACCTCCTCCGACATTCTTGGGAGACGGCCCCTCCAATCATCATTCACCTGGGTTCCCACAGCTGATTGTCATTCACTGATTGTGCCTTCTGCCTATATCTGTCTGCCGCTCACTACCGTCTTCTGTCGGAGTATTCTTGGTCATTGCCATTTCCACGTCCGTGTTGCCAGGTCTGCTATCATTCAGTTATCCTCCTTCACTCATCCCTGTTTGTTATTATTTGATGCTGTTTCCAGTAAAGACTCTTTATCCACCCAAGCCTGTCACGCCGTGTATTTCGGGTCCTTCCCTAACACCAAAAGTCCGTCGCTCGAGGTCTGCCTCCTAGCACTCGAGCGTTCGTCACACCCAGAAGTGGTTTTGAGAAGGTGACGGTTGGACACAAGTGTGTGCGTATGTCTGTGTGTGTGTGTGTGTGTGTGTGGTGTGGGGGGGGGGGGGGGGGGTTCCAACATCTTGCGTGAGCTGGTGACAGTGAAGAGAGGGACAGTTGGTCTCCTCACTATTATTCTCTCTCCCTCCAGGCTCAGGTGACCCCGTCTCACTCGCCCTCTGCCTTACACACCACTAATCATTCGGTTTTAATCACCAGGATATTCTCCCTCTACTCGCCCTCCTCTCTCACTTTCTTACTGAGTGCCCTAGCCTTTGCCAAGGTCCGGCTAATTTAATTCTAATTGGCTATAGCTGGAGCTGGGACCCATCCGCCCTGCCTCATCTGTCCGTCTGTCCGTCCATTTAGTGTCCTCCTCATGCCTCACATGTCCTTGATGCTCGTCCGCTGTCTCACAGCTTCCGTTTGTAATTGTCAACGTCACGCCTCTGTTTGTTTCTTCATCTGCTCGCCTACGCACCCTTTCTTATCTCTAGTTTCCCCTTCATTTTTATGCATGTGCTGCCTCACCTTCTCTCAGTCATGCTTCTCCCCAACATCGGCGTGGGCTTGCTTTTACCCAATTTCTGCACCCGCCCTCTTTCTTGTTGCCCTTACATTCCAGCAGACAAAACAAATAGCTTTGATGTTGTCTGTCGCCAAACAGATTGGTTTGACTGCTGTGATCCGCTCACAGTGGCGTGAAAGGGGAATGTGAAGCAATTCAATTAGGCGAACCTGATGTCTAGAGTCTGACACTCTCCCTCTTTTGGCTCAGGAGTGAGAGGCAAAACAAAAATAGTGCACTGCATGTAGATAAGCAGACCGCTTGCAGGAAATACAGAAGAGCTGAGTGGAACAGAGAATTAAGGGGATGGTCATCTTCCTCGCTGACAAGATGATGCCGTTTGAAATAAAACACTCTTGTTATCAGGTAATGTCTTTCTGCTCTTTTTATCAAAGTGAAGCTCTTGGTCCCAATTCCTCACCCGACAAGGCAAGTTTTCTGATAAACTGTCCATCGATGAAACATTCAGACAGAGCTCGCGTCTAATTGGTCCTTCGAAGAATCCAAATCTCACTCTGGCGGTCATCATAACGGACACTACTTGTCACCATGAGTGAATGGAGGCAAAGGTGGATGTAAATGCGGTGCAACAAATCCTCGACTTTTCTTTTCTCTTCCCGATCAACAGCTCCAATAAATTTTCATTACACCTGCGCGGAGAGCTTCAAATAGAGCCACAGAAGCAGAAACTAATTACTTTCTAATTTATTGACTAATGGCCACAGCCCTGGGAGGCAGCTGCAATTGTTCAACGGTCCTGCTGCTCTGACTGCACTCAGGTCCACTTTAGATTCATAACCAAAATAATTTATCATTACAAGCACATTAAATTGAACCGTATAAAGCATAACAATTGCGATTTATATCATTTTGTTTTTCAGGCATGCGTTATAACCTCCCCGGTCTTGAAAACATGAGAGGGAATCTTTCTCTCATCAAGTCGAATGTGGCAGCTTGACTTTGCTTCAAAGGATGCATTGTTTTGTGCCACAATGCTCATTTGTTCAAACTCCACAAAAAAAGGTGAGTAGAAAATACGTTTTTCGCTTTGGGACCACAAAAAAGCATCTTGGAAGCACGGTGACCAGGCTATCCGGTGACTGTCACAATCTGTAGCTTATACTGTATGCAAGAAAACCATAGTCAGCCTATTTTGCATTGACCTGAGGGGAACTGTCTCTCATAAGTCCACATCCACTAGCTTCTTGTCGACTAGCCAAATTATTTTCTGATAATCTATTCATTCTCAGCAATTGCCTTTACCTCTCTGCCTGTCGATGTTGATGGGAACTGTGCCTTCCGGGATGTCTGTGTCCCTATCAACAAGACATTAATGGTCAGCAAGCGGCTTGAACAGCATGATAACGACATTAGCCGTGCATCAGGACACTACAGGGGAGGCAATTTGTGCAGAGCGATTCTGAGGCAAAGCAAGCCATCGGATTTTCTGCTAGTGCCGTTTAGATGGACACAGCAATGATCAAGCAAATTCATTATGTAAGTGGTGATTAGCATCGACCTTGTCCCCCATCATGGGAAGCAGGCTGAAGCAGTGCCAGATACACACAACCAATAGCAACAGATATAGCAGACAGTGTGATGCCATAATTTTTCAGTTGAACTCTTGATTTAATCCAATCCAACTGAATCACAAGGGGGAGATGCAAAAACAACAGGTAGGGATTGACGAGTTGTCAATGATTGGCATCCTCACTCTTGGGAAGCTTTGACCAAAACCCAACAACAAAGCCAATAAAACACGGTTTGAAATTTAGAGCAAAACTGAAAATTAAAAATATTTTTATCTTTTCACGTGCAGAAAAGTGGAACAGCACCTTCACGTCACCAAGCATGTGTAGGCAGGTAAAGACAAGCTCCCTGTAAGAATGTCTCAAATAAATACAATAGCATCAACAAACTTGTTTTCGAAAACAACAATGCTGGGCCCACCACGAACAGTCACCCGTTCTCACACCAGCTTGCTAGCTGCAAGCTTTGTTAGGCAACTCCTGCATGAAACACACTGTATTTCAGAGTCACTCCAGGGTGAACGAGTACACTTTTAACACAAGTCTGGCTGTAAGAGGACTAAAGTAGAGAGTATCCACCATTGAACAGTCAAAATAGCAGGCAAACCAGCGTCTCAATTTGAGAGAGAAAATAATACTAAACACAAACAGAAACCAAAAAGAAATCCTGCAAGCTAGCCGGGAAGAGCGCCCTGGACAATGCAGATTAATATGGTAGAAAATAATCGGGACAGGGCGGCCCAGCGGTCAATCGGTTAGCATGCCGGCTTCACAGTGCAGAGGCCGTGAGTTCAAGACCCGGTCCGGCCCCGTAGTGGGGAGTTTGCATGTTCTCCCCGGGCCTGCGTGGGTTTTATCTGGGTCCTCCGGTTTCCTCCCACGTTCCAAAATGCATGGCAGGCTGATTGAACACTCTAAATTGTCCCTAGTTGTGAATGTGAGTGCGGATACTTGTTTGTCTCTGTGTGGCCTGCGATTGGCTGGCGACCAAATTCCGGGTGTCCCCTGCCAAGTGCCCGAAGACGGCTGGGCTAGGCTCCAGCACCCTCCGAGACCCTAATGAGGATAAAGTGGTCTGGAAAATCGATGGATGGATGGATGGATGGATGATCAGTACAGAGGTGTGCAGTGTTCGATTGCGGACTGGGCCTTCCTGTGTGGAGTTTGCATGTTCTCCCCGT